>NW_027328359.1:0-32976 GCF_047675955.1 Chlorocebus sabaeus | reverse complement strand
CTTCTTGAAGAGAAAGATGTAACTCTGTGAGATGAATTAACAGAACACAGAGCAGTTTCTCAGAAAGCTTCTTTCCAGTTTTGAACGGAAGATATTTCCTTTTTCACCACAGCCCTCTATGGGCTTCCAAATATCCCTTTGCCAATTCCACAAGAACAGCCTTAGCGAAAGGCTTCTTGAAGGGAAAGATGTAACTCGGTGAGATGAATTAACAGAACACAGAGCAGTTTCTCAGAATGCTTCTTTCCAGTTTTGAACGGAAGATATTTCCTTTTTCACCATAGCGCTCTATGGGCTTCCAAATATCCCTTTGCCAATTACACCAGAACAGCCTTAGCGAAAGGCTTCTTGAAGGGAAAGATGTAACTCTGTGAGATGAATTAACAGAACACAGAGCAGTTTCTCAGAAAGCTTCTTTCCAGTTTTGAACGGAAGATATTCCTTTTTCACCATAGCCCTCTATGGGCTTCCAAATATCCCTTTGCCAATTACACAAGAAACAGCCTTAGCGAAAGGCTTCTTGAAGGGAAAGATGTAACTCTGTGAGATGAATTAACAGAACAAAGAGCAGTTTCTCAGAAAGCTTCTTTCCAGTTTTGCACGGAAGATATTTCCTTTTTCACCATAGGCCTCTATGGGCTTCCAAATATCCCTTTGCCAATTCCACAAGAACAGCCTTAGCGAAAGGCTTCTTGAAGGGAAAGATGTAACTCTGTGAGATGAATTCACAGAACACAGAGCAGTTTCTCAGAAAGCTTCTTTCCAGTTTTGCACGGAAGATATTTCCTTTTTTCACCATAGGCCTCTATGGGCTTCCAAATATCCCTTTGCCAATTCCACAAGAACAGCCTTAGCGAAAGGCTTCTTGAAGGGAAAGATGTAACTCCGTGAGATGAATTAACAGAACACAGAGCAGTTTCTCAGAAAGCTTCTTTCCAGTTTGAACGGAAGATATTTTCCTTTTTCACCATAGCCCTCTATGGGCTTCCAAATATCCCTTTGTCAATTCCACAAGAACAGCCTTAGCGAAAGGCTTCTTGAAGGGAAAGATGTAACTCTGTGAGATGAATTAATACAGCAGAACCACACAGAGCAGTTTCTCAGAAAGCTTCTTTCCTGTTTTGAACGGAAGATATTTCCTTTTTCACCATAGGCCTCTATGGGCTTTCCAAATATCCCTTTGCCAATTCCACAAGAACAGCCTTAGCGAAAGGCTTCTTGAAGGGAAAAATGTAACTCTGTGAGATGAATTAACAGAACACAGAGCAGTTTCTCAGAAAGCTTCTTTCCAGTTTTGCACGGAAGATATTTCCTTTTTCACCATAGGCCTCTATGGGCTTCCAAATATCCCTTTGCCAATTCCACAAGTACAGCCTTAGCGAAAGGCTTCTTGAAGGGAAAGATGTAACTCTGTGAGATGAATTAACAGAACACAGAGCAGTTTCTCAGAAAGCTTCTTTCCAGTTTTGAACGGAAGGTATTTCCTTTTTCACCATAGCCCTCTATGGGCTTCCAAATATCCCTTTGCCAATTCCCCAAGAACAGCCTTAGCGAAAGGCTTCTTGAAGGGAAAGATGTAACTCTGTGAGATGAATTCACAGAACACAGAGCAGTTTCTCAGAAAGCTTCTTTCCAGTTTTGAACGGAAGATATTTCCTTTTTCACCGTAGCCCTCTATGGGCTTCCAAATATCCGTTTGCCAATTCCACAAGAACAGCCTTAGCGAAAGGCTTCCTGAAGGGAAAGATGTAACTCTGTGAGATGAATTAACAGAACACAGAGCAGTTTCTCAGAAAGCTTCTTTCCAGTTTTTGAACGGAAGATATTTCCTTTTTCACCATAGCCCTCTATGGGCTTCCAAATATCCCTTTGCCAATTCCACAAGAACAGCCTTAGCGAAAGGCTTCTTGAAGGGAAAGATGTAACTCTGTGAGATGAATTAACAGAACACAGAGCAGTTTCTCAGAAAGCTTCTTTCCAGTTTTGAACGGAAGATATTTCCTTTTTCACCATAGGCCTCTATGGGCTTCCAAATATCCCTTTGCCAATTCCACAAGAACAGCCTTAGCGAAAGGCTTCTTGAAGGGAAAGATGTAACTCTGTGAGATGAATTAACAGAACACAGAGCAGTTTCTCAGAAAGCTTCTTTCCAGTTTTGAACGGAAGATATTTCCTTTTTCACCATAGGCCTCTATGGGCTTCCAAATATCCCTTTGCCAATTCCACAAGAACAGCCTTAGCGAAAGGCTTCTTGAAGGGAAAGATGTAACTCTGTGAGATGAATTAACAGAACACAGAGCAGTTTCTCAGAAAGCTTCTTTCCAGTTTTGAACGGAAGATATTTCCTTTTTCACCATAGCCCTCTATGGGCTTCCAAATATCCCTTTGCCAATTCCACAAGAACAGCCTTAGCGAAAGGCTTCTTGAAGGGAAAGATGTAACTCTGTGAGATGAATTAACAGAACACAGAGCAGTTTCTCAGAAAGCTTCTTTCCAGTTTTGAACGGAAGATATTTCCTTTTTCACCATAGGCCTCTATGGGCTTCCAAATATCCCTTTGCCAATTCCACAAGAACAGCCTTAGCGAAAGGCTTCTTGAAGGGAAAGATGTAACTCTGTGAGATGAATTCACAGAACACAGAGCAGTTTCTCAGAAAGCTTCTTTCCAGATTTGAACGGAAGATATTTCCTTTTTCACCATAGGCCTCTATGGGCTTCCAAATATCCCTTTGCCAATTACACAAGAACAGCCTTAGCGAAAGGCTTCTTGAAGGGAAAGATGTAACTGTGAGATGAATTAACAGAACACAGAGCAGTTTCTCAGAAAGCTTCTTTCCAGTTTTGAACGAAGATATTTCCTTTTTCACCACAGCCCTCTATGGGCTTCCAAATATCCCTTTGCCAATTACACAAGAACAGCCTTAGCGAAAGGCTTCTTGAAGGGAAAGATGTAACTCTGTGAGATGAATTAACAGAACAAAGAGCTGTTTCTCAGAAAGCTTCTTTCCAGTTTTGCACGGAAGATATTTCCTTTTTCCACCATAGGCCTCTATGGGCTTCCAAATATCCGTTTGCCAATTCCACAAGAACAGCCTTAGCGAAAGGCTTCTTGAAGGGAAAGATGTAACTCTGTGAGATGCATTAACAGAACTCAGAGCAGTTTCTCAGAAAGCTTCTTTCCAGTTTTGCACGGAAGATATTTCCTTTTTCACCATAGGCCTCTATGGGCTTCCAAATATCCCTTTGCCAATTCCACAAGAACAGCCTTAGCGAAAGGCTTCTTGAAGGGAAAGATGTAACTCTGTGAGATGAATTAACAGAACAAAGAGCAGTTTCTCAGAAAGCTTCTTTCCAGTTTTGAACGGAAGATATTTCCTTTTTCACCATAGCCCTCTATGGGCTTCCAAATATCCCTTTGTCAATTCCACAAGAACAGCCTTAGCGAAAGGCTTCTTGAAGGGAAAGATGTAACTCGGTGAGATGAATTAACAGAACACAGAGCAGTTTCTCAGAAAGCTTCTTTCCAGTTTTGAACGGAAGATAATTTCGTTTTTCACCATAGGCCTCTATGGGCTTCCAAATATCCCTTTGCCAATTCCACAAGAACAGCCTTAGCGAAAGGCTTCTTGAAGGGAAAGATGTAACTCTGTGAGATGAATTAACAGAGCACAGAGCAGTTTCTCAGAAAGCTTCTTTCCAGTTTTGAACGGAAGATATTTCCTTTTTCACCATAGCCCTCTATGGGCTTCCAAATATCCCTTTACCAATTCCACAAGAACAGCCTTAGCGAAAGGCTTCTTGAAGGGAAAGATGTAACTCGGTGAGATGAATTAACAGAACACAGAGCAGTTTCTCAGAAAGCTTCTTTCCAGTTTTGAACGGAAGATATTTCCTTTTTCACCATAGCGCTCTATGGGCTTCCAAATATCCCTTTGCCAATTCCACAAGAACAGCCTTAGCGAAAAGGCTTCTTGAAGGGAAAGATGTAACTCTGTGAGATGAATTAACAGAACACAGAGCAGTTTCTCAGAAAGCTTCTTTCCAATTTTGAACGGAAGATATTTCCTTTTTCACCATAGGCCTCTATGGGCTTCCAAATATCCCTTTGCCAATTCCACAAGAACAGCCTTAGCGAAAGGCTTCTTGAAGGGAAAGATGTAACTCTGTGAGATGAATTAACAGAACACAGAGCAGTTTCTCAGAAAGCTTCTTTCCAGTTTTGAACGGAAGGTATTTCCTTTTTCACCATAGCCCTCTATGGGCTTCCAAATATCCCTTTGCCAATTACACAAGAACAGCCTTAGCGAAAGGCTTCTTGAAGGGAAAGATGTAACTCTGTGAGATGAATTAACAGAACAAAGAGCAGTTTCTCAGAAAGCTTCTTTCCAGTTTTGCACGGAAGATATTTCCTCTTTCACCATAGGCCTCTATGGGCTTCCAAATATCCGTTTGCCAATTCCACAAGAACAGCCTTAGCGAAAGGCTTCTTGAAGGGAAAGATGTAACTCTGTGAGATGAATTAACAGAACTCAGAGCAGTTTCTCAGAAAGCTTCTTTCCAGTTTTGCACGGAAGATATTTCCTTTTTCACCATAGCCCTCTATGGGCTTCCAAATATCCCTTTGCCAATTCCACAAGAACAGCCTTAGCGAAAGGCTTCTTGAAGGGAAAGATGTAACTCTGTGAGATGAATTAACAGAACACAGAGCAGTTTCTCAGAAAGCTTCTTTCCAGTTTTGAACGGAAGATATTTCCTTTTTCACCATAGCCCTCTATGGGCTTCCAAATATCCCTTTGTCAATTCCACAAGAACAGCCTTAGCGAAAGGCTTCTTGAAGGGAAAGATGTAACTCTGTGAGATGAATTAACAGAACACAGAGCAGTTTCTCAGAAAGCTTCTTTCCAGTTTTGAACGGAAGATATTTCCTTTTTCACCATAGGCCTCTATGGGCTTCCAAATATCCCTTTGCCAATTCCACAAGAACAGCCTTAGCGAAAGGCTTCTTGAAGGGAAAAATGTAACTCTGTGAGATGAATTAACAGAACACAGAGCAGTTTCTCAGAAAGCTTCTTTCCAGTTTTGCACGGAAGATATTTCCTTTTTCACCATAGGCCTCTATGGGCTTCCAAATATCCGTTTGCCAATTCCACAAGAACAGCCTTAGCGAAAGGCTTCTTGAAGGGAAAGATGTAACTCTGTGAGATGAATTAACAGAACACAGAGCAGTTTCTCAGAAAGCTTCTTTCCAGTTTTGAACGGAAGATATTTCCTTTTTCATCATAGGCCTCTATGGGCTTCCAAATATCCCTTTGCCAATTCCACAAGATCAGCCTTAGCGAAAGGCTTCTTGAAGGGAAAGATGTAACTCTGTGAGATGAATTAACAGAACACAGAGCAGTTTCTCAGAAAGCTTCTTTCCAGTTTTGAACGGAAGATATTTCCTTTTTCCATAGCCCTCTATGGGCTTCCAAATATCCCTTTGCCAATTCCACAAGAACAGCCTTAGCGAAAGGCGTCTTGTAGGGAAAGATGTAACTCTGTGAGATGAATTAACAGAACACAGAGCAGTTTCTCAGAAAGCTTCTTTCCAGTTTTGAACGGAAGATATTTCCTTTTTCACCATAGGCCTCTATGGGCTTCCAAATATCCCTTTGCCAATTCCACAAGAACAGCCTTAGCGAAAGGCTTCTTGAAGGGAAAGATGTAACTCTGTGAGATGAATTAACAGAACACAGAGCAGTTTCTCAGAAAGCTTCTTTCCAGTTTTGAACGGAAGGTATTTCCTTTTTCACCATAGCCCTCTATGGGCTTCCAAATATCCCTTTGCCAATTCCCCAAGAACAGCCTTAGCGAAAGGCTTCTTGAAGGGAAAGATGTAACTCTGTGAGATGAATTAACAGAACACAGAGCAGTTTCTCAGAAAGCTTCTTTCCAGTTTTGAACGGAAGATATTTCCTTTTTCACCGTAGCCCTCTATGGGCTTCCAAATATCCGTTTGCCAATTCCACAAGAACAGCCTTAGCGAAAGGCTTCCTGAAGGGAAAGATGTAACTCTGTGAGATGAATTAACAGAACACAGAGCAGTTTCTCAGAAAGCTTCTTTCCAGTTTTGAACGGAAGATATTTCCTTTTTCACCACAGCCCTCTATGGGCTTCCAAATATCCCTTTGCCAATTCCACAAGAACAGCCTTAGCGAAAGGCTTCTTGAAGGGAAAGATGTAACTCGGTGAGATGAATTAACAGAACACAGAGCAGTTTCTCAGAAAGCTTCTTTCCAGTTTTGAACGGAAGATATTTCCTTTTTCACCATAGCGCTCTATGGGCTTCCAAATATCCCTTTGCCAATTCCACAAGAACAGCCTTAGCGAAAGGCTTCTTGAAGGGAAAGATGTAACTCTGTGAGATGAATTCACAGAACACAGAGCAGTTTCTCAGAAAGCTTTTTTCCACTTTTGAACGGAAGATATTTGCTTTTTCACCATAGGCCTCTATGGGCTTCCAAATATCCCTTTGCCAATTCCACAAGAACAGCCTTAGCGAAAGGCTTCTTGAAGGGAAAGATGTAACTCTGTGAGATGAATTAACAGAACACAGAGCAGTTTCTCAGAAAGCTTCTTTCCAGTTTTGAACGGAAGATATTTCCTTTTTCACCACAGCCCTCTATGGGCTTCCAAATATCCCTTTGCCAATTGCACAAGAACAGCCTTAGCGAAAGGCTTCTTGAAGGGAAAGATGTAACTCGGTGAGATGAATTAACAGAACACAGAGCAGTTTCTCAGAATGCTTCTTTCCAGTTTTGAACGGAAGATATTTCCTTTTTCACCATAGCGCTCTATGGGCTTCCAAATATCCCTTTGCCAATTACACAAGAACAGCCTTAGCGAAAGGCTTCTTGAAGGGAAAGATGTAACTCTGTGAGATGAATTAACAGAACAAAGAGCAGTTTCTCAGAAAGCTTCTTTCCAGTTTTGCACGGAAGATATTTCCTTTTTCACCATAGGCCTCTATGGGCTTCCAAATATCCGTTTGCCAATTCCACAAGAACAGCCTTAGCGAAAGGCTTCTTGAAGGGAAAGATGTAACTCTGTGAGATGAATTAACAGAACACAGAGCAGTTTCTCAGAAAGCTTCTTTCCAGTTTTGCACGGAAGATATTTCCTTTTTCACCATAGGCCTCTATGGGCTTCCAAATATCCCTTTGCCAATTCCACAAGAACAGCCTTAGCGAAAGGCTTCTTGAAGGGAAAGATGTAACTCTGTGAGATGAATTAACAGAACACAGAGCAGTTTCTCAGAAAGCTTCTTTCCAGTTTTGAACGGAAGATATTTCCTTTTTCACCATAGCCCTCTATGGGCTTCCAAATATCCCTTTGTCAATTCCACAAGAACAGCCTTAGCGAAAGGCTTCTTGAAGGGAAAGATGTAACTCTGTGAGATGAATTAACAGAACACAGAGCAGTTTCTCAGAAAGCTTCTTTCCAGTTTTGAACGGAAGATATTTCCTTTTTCACCATAGGCCTCTATGGGCTTCCAAATATCCCTTTGCCAATTCCACAAGAACAGCCTTAGCGAAAGGCTTCTTGAAGGGAAAAATGTAACTCTGTGAGATGAATTAACAGAACACAGAGCAGTTTCTCAGAAAGCTTCTTTCCAGTTTTGCACGGAAGATATTTCCTTTTTCACCATAGGCCTCTATGGGCTTCCAAATATCCGTTTGCCAATTCCACAAGAACAGCCTTAGCGAAAGGCTTCTTGAAGGGAAAGATGTAACTCTGTGAGACGAATTAACAGAACACAGAGCAGTTTCTCAGAAAGCTTCTTTCCAGTTTTGAACGGAAGATATTTCCTTTTTCACCGTAGCCCTCTATGGGCTTCCAAATATCCCTTTGCCAATTCCACAAGAACAGCCTTAGCGAAAGGCTTCTTGAAGGGAAAGATGTAACTCTGTGAGATGAATTAACAGAACACAGAGCAGTTTCTCAGAAAGCTTCTTTCCAGTTTTGAACGGAAGATATTTCCTTTTTCACCATAGCCCTCTATGGGCTTCCAAATATCCCTTTGCCAATTCCACAAGAACAGCCTTAGCGAAAGGCGTCTTGAAGGGAAAGATGTAACTCTGTGAGATGAATTAACAGAACACAGAGCAGTTTCTCAGAAAGCTTCTTTCCAGTTTTGAACGGAAGATATTTCCTTTTTCACCATAGGCCTCTATGGGCTTCCAAATATCCCTTTGCCAATTCCACAAGAACAGCCTTAGCGAAAGGCTTCTTGAAGGGAAAGATGTAACTCTGTGAGATGAATTAACAGAACACAGAGCAGTTTCTCAGAAAGCTTCTTTCCAGTTTTGAACGGAAGGTATTTCCTTTTTCACCATAGCCCTCTATGGGCTTCCAAATATCCCTTTGCCAATTCCCCAAGAACAGCCTTAGCGAAAGGCTTCTTGAAGGGAAAGATGTAACTCTGTGAGATGAATTAACAGAACACAGAGCAGTTTCTCAGAAAGCTTCTTTCCAGTTTTGAACGGAAGATATTTCCTTTTTCACCGTAGCCCTCTATGGGCTTCCAAATATCCGTTTGCCAATTCCACAAGAACAGCCTTAGCGAAAGGCTTCCTGAAGGGAAAGATGTAACTCTGTGAGATGAATTAACAGAACACAGAGCAGTTTCTGAGAAAGCTTCTTTCCAGTTTTGAACGGAAGATATTTCCTTTTTCACCATAGCCCTCTATGGGCTTCCAAATATCCCTTTGCCAATTCCACAAGAACAGCCTTAGCGAAAGGCTTCTTGAAGGGAAAGATGTAACTCTGTGAGATGAATTAACAGAACACAGAGCAGTTTCTCAGAAAGCTTCTTTCCAGTTTTGAACGGAAGATATTTCCTTTTTCACCGTAGCCCTCTATGGGCTTCCAAATATCCCTTTGCCAATTCCACAAGAACAGCCTTAGCGAAAGGCTTCTTGAAGGGAAAGATGTAACTCTGTGAGATGAATTAACAGAACACAGAGCAGTTTCTCAGAAAGCTTCTTTCCAGTTTTGAACGGAAGATATTTCCTTTTTCACCATAGGCCTCTAAGGGCTTCCAAATATCCCTTTGCCAATTCCACAAGAACAGCCTTAGCGAAAGGCTTCTTGAAGGGAAAGATGTAACTCTGTGAGATGAATTAACAGAACACAGAGCAGTTTCTCAGAAAGCTTCTTTCCAGTTTTGAACGGAAGATATTTCCTTTTTCACCATAGCCCTCTATGGGCTTCCAAATATCCCTTTGCCAATTCCACAAGAACAGCCTTAGCGAAAGGCTTCTTGAAGGGAAAGATGTAACTCTGTGAGATGAATTAACAGAACACAGAGCAGTTTCTCAGAAAGCTTCTTTCCAGTTTTGAACGGAAGATATTTCCTTTTTCACCATAGGCCTCTATGGGCTTCCAAATATCCCTTTGCCAATTCCACAAGAACAGCCTTAGCGAAAGGCTTCTTGAAGGGAAAGATGTAACTCTGTGAGATGAATTCACAGAACACAGAGCAGTTTCTCAGAAAGCTTTTTTCCACTTTTGAACGGAAGATATTTCCTTTTTCACCATAGGCCTCTATGGGCTTCCAAATATCCCTTTGCCATTTCCACAAGAACAGCCTTAGCGAAAGGCTTCTTGAAGGGAAAGATATAACTCTGTGAGATGAATTAACAGAACACAGAGCAGTTTCTCAGAAAGCTTCTTTCCAGTTTTGAACGGAAGATATTTCCTTTTTCACCACAGCCCTCTATGGGCTTCCAAATATCCCTTTGCCAATTCCACAAGAACAGCCTTAGCGAAAGGCTTCTTGAAGGGAAAGATGTAACTCGGTGAGATGAATTAACAGAACACAGAGCAGTTTCTCAGAATGCTTCTTTCCAGTTTTGAACGGAAGATATTTCCTTTTTCACCATAGCGCTCTAAGGGCTTCCAAATATCCCTTTGCCAATTACACAAGAACAGCCTTAGCGAAAGGCTTCTTGAAGGGAAAGATGTAACTCTGTGAGATGAATTAACAGAACACAGAGCAGTTTCTCAGAAAGCTTCTTTCCAGTTTTGAACGGAAGATATTTCCTTTTTCACCATAGGCCTCTATGGGCTTCCAAATATCCCTTTGCCAATTACACAAGAACAGCCTTAGCGAAAGGCTTCTTGAAGGGAAAGATGTAACTCTGTGAGATGAATTAACAGAACACAGAGCAGTTTCTCAGAAAGCTTCTTTCCAGTTTTGAACGGAAGGTATTTCCTTTTTCACCATAGCCCTCTATGGGCTTCCAAATATCCCTTTGCCAATTCCCCAAGAACAGCCTTAGCGAAAGGCTTCTTGAAGGGAAAGATGTAACTCTGTGAGATGAATTAACAGAACACAGAGCAGTTTCTCAGAAAGCTTCTTTCCAGTTTTGAACGGAAGATATTTCCTTTTTCACCGTAGCGCTCTATGGGCTTCCAAATATCCGTTTGCCAATTCCACAAGAACAGCCTTAGCGAAAGGCTTCCTGAAGGGAAAGATGTAACTCTGTGAGATGAATTAACAGAACACAGAACAGTTTCTCAGAAAGCTTCTTTCCAGTTTTGAACGGAAGATATTTCCTTTTTCACCATAGCCCTCTATGGGCTTCCAAATATCCCTTTGCCAATTCCACAGGAACAGCCTTAGCGAAAGGCTTCTTGAAGGGAAAGATGTAACTCTGTGAGATGAATTAACAGAACACAGAGCAGTTTCTCAGAAAGCTTCTTTCCAGTTTTGAACGGAAGATATTTCCTTTTTCACCGTAGCCCTCTATGGGCTTCCAAATATCCCTTTGCCAATTCCACAAGAACAGCCTTAGCGAAAGGCTTCTTGAAGGGAAAGATGTAACTCTGTGAGATGAATTAACAGAACACAGAGCAGTTTCTCAGAAAGCTTCTTTCCAGTTTTGAACGGAAGATATTTCCTTTTTCACCATAGCCCTCTATGGGCTTCCAAATATCCCTTTGCCAATTCCACAAGAACAGCCTTAGCGAAAGGCTTCTTGAAGGGAAAGATGTAACTCTGTGAGATGAATTAACAGAACACAGAGCAGTTTCTCAGAAAGCTTCTTTCCAGTTTTGAACGGAAGATATTTCCTTTTTCACCATAGGACTCTATGGGCTTCCAAATATCCCTTTGCCAATTCCACAAGAACAGCCTTAGCGAAAGGCTTCTTGAAGGGAAAGATGTAACTCTGTGAGATGAATTCACAGAACACAGAGCAGTTTCTCAGAAAGCTTTTTTCCACTTTTGAACGGAAGATATTTCCTTTTTCACCATAGGCCTCTATGGGCTTCCAAATATCCCTTTGCCAATTCCACAAGAACAGCCTTAGCGAAAGGCTTCTTGAAGGGAAAGATGTAACTCTGTGAGATGAATTAACAGAACACAGAGCAGTTTCTCAGAAAGCTTCTTTCCAGTTTTGAACGGAAGATATTTCCTTTTTCACCACAGCCCTCTATGGGCTTCCAAATATCCCTTTGCCAATTCCACAAGAACAGCCTTAGCGAAAGGCTTCTTGAAGGGAAAGATGTAACTCGGTGAGATGAATTAACAGAACACAGAGCAGTTTCTCAGAAAGCTTCTTTCCAGTTTTGAACGGAAGATATTTCCTTTTTCACCATAGCGCTCTATGGGCTTCCAAATATCCCTTTGCCAATTCCACAAGAACAGCCTTAGCGAAAGGCTTCTTGAAGGGAAAGATGTAACTCTGTGAGATGAATTCACAGAACACAGAGCAGTTTCTCAGAAAGCTTTTTTCCACTTTTGAACGGAAGATATTTGCTTTTTCACCATAGGCCTCTATGGGCTTCCAAATATCCCTTTGCCAATTCCACAAGAACAGCCTTAGCGAAAGGCTTCTTGAAGGGAAAGATGTAACTCTGTGAGATGAATTAACAGAACACAGAGCAGTTTCTCAGAAAGCTTCTTTCCAGTTTTGAACGGAAGATATTTCCTTTTTCACCGTAGCCCTCTATGGGCTTCCAAATATCCCTTTGCCAATTGCACAAGAACAGCCTTAGCGAAAGGCTTCTTGAAGGGAAAGATGTAACTCGGTGAGATGAATTAACAGAACACAGAGCAGTTTCTCAGAATGCTTCTTTCCAGTTTTGAACGGAAGATATTTCCTTTTTCACCATAGCGCTCTATGGGCTTCCAAATATCCCTTTGCCAATTACACAAGAACAGCCTTAGCGAAAGGCTTCTTGAAGGGAAAGATGTAACTCTGTGAGATGAATTAACAGAACAAAGAGCAGTTTCTCAGAAAGCTTCTTTCCAGTTTTGCACGGAAGATATTTCCTTTTTCACCATAGGCCTCTATGGGCTTCCAAATATCCGTTTGCCAATTCCACAAGAACAGCCTTAGCGAAAGGCTTCTTGAAGGGAAAGATGTAACTCTGTGAGATGAATTAACAGAACACAGAGCAGTTTCTCAGAAAGCTTCTTTCCAGTTTTGCACGGAAGATATTTCCTTTTTCACCATAGGCCTCTATGGGCTTCCAAATATCCCTTTGCCAATTCCACAAGAACAGCCTTAGCGAAAGGCTTCTTGAAGGGAAAGATGTAACTCTGTGAGATGAATTAACAGAACACAGAGCAGTTTCTCAGAAAGCTTCTTTCCAGTTTTGAACGGAAGATATTTCCTTTTTCACCATAGCCCTCTATGGGCTTCCAAATATCCCTTTGCCAATTCCACAAGAACAGCCTTAGCGAAAGGCTTCTTGAAGGGAAAGATGTAACTCTGTGAGATGAATTAACAGAACACAGAGCAGTTTCTCAGAAAGCTTCTTTCCAGTTTTGAACGGAAGATATTTCCTTTTTCACCATAGGCCTCTATGGGCTTCCAAATATCCCTTTGCCAATTCCACAAGAACAGCCTTAGCGAAAGGCTTCTTGAAGGGAAAGATGTAACTCTGTGAGATGAATTCACAGAACACAGAGCAGTTTCTCAGAAAGCTTTTTTCCACTTTTGAACGGAAGATATTTCCTTTTTCACCATAGGCCTCTATGGGCTTCCAAATATCCCTTTGCCATTTCCACAAGAACAGCCTTAGCGAAAGGCTTCTTGAAGGGAAAGATATAACTCTGTGAGATGAATTAACAGAACACAGAGCAGTTTCTCAGAAAGCTTCTTTCCAGTTTTGAACGGAAGATATTTCCTTTTTCACCACAGCCCTCTATGGGCTTCCAAATATCCCTTTGCCAATTCCACAAGAACAGCCTTAGCGAAAGGCTTCTTGAAGGGAAAGATGTAACTCGGTGAGATGAATTAACAGAACACAGAGCAGTTTCTCAGAATGCTTCTTTCCAGTTTTGAACGGAAGATATTTCCTTTTTCACCATAGCGCTCTAAGGGCTTCCAAATATCCCTTTGCCAATTACACAAGAACAGCCTTAGCGAAAGGCTTCTTGAAGGGAAAGATGTAACTCTGTGAGATGAATTAACAGAACACAGAGCAGTTTCTCAGAAAGCTTCTTTCCAGTTTTGAACGGAAGATATTTCCTTTTTCACCATAGGCCTCTATGGGCTTCCAAATATCCCTTTGCCAATTACACAAGAACAGCCTTAGCGAAAGGCTTCTTGAAGGGAAAGATGTAACTCTGTGAGATGAATTAACAGAACACAGAGCAGTTTCTCAGAAAGCTTCTTTCCAGTTTTGAACGGAAGGTATTTCCTTTTTCACCATAGCCCTCTATGGGCTTCCAAATATCCCTTTGCCAATTCCCCAAGAACAGCCTTAGCGAAAGGCTTCTTGAAGGGAAAGATGTAACTCTGTGAGATGAATTAACAGAACACAGAGCAGTTTCTCAGAAAGCTTCTTTCCAGTTTTGAACGGAAGATATTTCCTTTTTCACCGTAGCCCTCTATGGGCTTCCAAATATCCGTTTGCCAATTCCACAAGAACAGCCTTAGCGAAAGGCTTCCTGAAGGGAAAGATGTAACTCTGTGAGATGAATTAACAGAACACAGAGCAGTTTCTCAGAAAGCTTCTTTCCAGTTTTGAACGGAAGATATTTCCTTTTTCACCATAGCCCTCTATGGGCTTCCAAATATCCCTTTGCCAATTCCACAGGAACAGCCTTAGCGAAAGGCTTCTTGAAGGGAAAGATGTAACTCTGTGAGATGAATTAACAGAACACAGAGCAGTTTCTCAGAAAGCTTCTTTCCAGTTTTGAACGGAAGATATTTCCTTTTTCACCGTAGCCCTCTATGGGCTTCCAAATATCCCTTTGCCAATTCCACAAGAACAGCCTTAGCGAAAGGCTTCTTGAAGGGAAAGATGTAACTCTGTGAGATGAATTAACAGAACACAGAGCAGTTTCTCAGAAAGCTTCTTTCCAGTTTTGAACGGAAGATATTTCCTTTTTCACCATAGCCCTCTATGGGCTTCCAAATATCCCTTTGCCAATTCCACAAGAACAGCCTTAGCGAAAGGCTTCTTGAAGGGAAAGATGTAACTCTGTGAGATGAATTAACAGAACACAGAGCAGTTTCTCAGAAAGCTTCTTTCCAGTTTTGAACGGAAGATATTTCCTTTTTCACCATAGGACTCTATGGGCTTCCAAATATCCCTTTGCCAATTCCACAAGAACAGCCTTAGCGAAAGGCTTCTTGAAGGGAAAGATGTAACTCTGTGAGATGAATTCACAGAACACAGAGCAGTTTCTCAGAAAGCTTTTTTCCACTTTTGAACGGAAGATATTTCCTTTTTCACCATAGGCCTCTATGGGCTTCCAAATATCCCTTTGCCAATTCCACAAGAACAGCCTTAGCGAAAGGCTTCTTGAAGGGAAAGATGTAACTCTGTGAGATGAATTAACAGAACACAGAGCAGTTTCTCAGAAAGCTTCTTTCCAGTTTTGAACGGAAGATATTTCCTTTTTCACCACAGCCCTCTATGGGCTTCCAAATATCCCTTTGCCAATTCCACAAGAACAGCCTTAGCGAAAGGCTTCTTGAAGGGAAAGATGTAACTCGGTGAGATGAATTAACAGAACACAGAGCAGTTTCTCAGAAAGCTTCTTTCCAGTTTTGAACGGAAGATATTTCCTTTTTCACCATAGCGCTCTATGGGCTTCCAAATATCCCTTTGCCAATTCCACAAGAACAGCCTTAGCGAAAGGCTTCTTGAAGGGAAAGATGTAACTCTGTGAGATGAATTCACAGAACACAGAGCAGTTTCTCAGAAAGCTTTTTTCCACTTTTGAACGGAAGATATTTGCTTTTTCACCATAGGCCTCTATGGGCTTCCAAATATCCCTTTGCCAATTCCACAAGAACAGCCTTAGCGAAAGGCTTCTTGAAGGGAAAGATGTAACTCTGTGAGATGAATTAACAGAACACAGAGCAGTTTCTCAGAAAGCTTCTTTCCAGTTTTGAACGGAAGATATTTCCTTTTTCACCACAGCCCTCTATGGGCTTCCAAATATCCCTTTGCCAATTGCACAAGAACAGCCTTAGCGAAAGGCTTCTTGAAGGGAAAGATGTAACTCGGTGAGATGAATTAACAGAACACAGAGCAGTTTCTCAGAATGCTTCTTTCCAGTTTTGAACGGAAGATATTTCCTTTTTCACCATAGCGCTCTATGGGCTTCCAAATATCCCTTTGCCAATTACACAAGAACAGCCTTAGCGAAAGGCTTCTTGAAGGGAAAGATGTAACTCTGTGAGATGAATTAACAGAACAAAGAGCAGTTTCTCAGAAAGCTTCTTTCCAGTTTTGCACGGAAGATATTTCCTTTTTCACCATAGGCCTCTATGGGCTTCCAAATATCCGTTTGCCAATTCCACAAGAACAGCCTTAGCGAAAGGCTTCTTGAAGGGAAAGATGTAACTCTGTGAGATGAATTAACAGAACACAGAGCAGTTTCTCAGAAAGCTTCTTTCCAGTTTTGCACGGAAGATATTTCCTTTTTCACCATAGGCCTCTATGGGCTTCCAAATATCCCTTTGCCAATTCCACAAGAACAGCCTTAGCGAAAGGCTTCTTGAAGGGAAAGATGTAACTCTGTGAGATGAATTAACAGAACACAGAGCAGTTTCTCAGAAAGCTTCTTTCCAGTTTTGAACGGAAGATATTTCCTTTTTCACCATAGCCCTCTATGGGCTTCCAAATATCCCTTTGTCAATTCCACAAGAACAGCCTTAGCGAAAGGCTTCTTGAAGGGAAAGATGTAACTCTGTGAGATGAATTAACAGAACACAGAGCAGTTTCTCAGAAAGCTTCTTTCCAGTTTTGAACGGAAGATATTTCCTTTTTCACCATAGGCCTCTATGGGCTTCCAAATATCCCTTTGCCAATTCCACAAGAACAGCCTTAGCGAAAGGCTTCTTGAAGGGAAAAATGTAACTCTGTGAGATGAATTAACAGAACACAGAGCAGTTTCTCAGAAAGCTTCTTTCCAGTTTTGCACGGAAGATATTTCCTTTTTCACCATAGGCCTCTATGGGCTTCCAAATATCCGTTTGCCAATTCCACAAGAACAGCCTTAGCGAAAGGCTTCTTGAAGGGAAAGATGTAACTCTGTGAGACGAATTAACAGAACACAGAGCAGTTTCTCAGAAAGCTTCTTTCCAGTTTTGAACGGAAGATATTTCCTTTTTCATCATAGGCCTCTATGGGCTTCCAAATATCCCTTTGCCAATTCCACAAGAACAGCCTTAGCGAAAGGCTTCTTGAAGGGAAAGATGTAACTCTGTGAGATGAATTAACAGAACACAGAGCAGTTTCTCAGAAAGCTTCTTTCCAGTTTTGAACGGAAGATATTTCCTTTTTCACCATAGCCCTCTATGGGCTTCCAAATATCCCTTTGCCAATTCCACAAGAACAGCCTTAGCGAAAGGCGTCTTGAAGGGAAAGATGTAACTCTGTGAGATGAATTAAGAGAACACAGAGCAGTTTCTCAGAAAGCTTCTTTCCAGTTTTGAACGGAAGATATTTCCTTTTTCACCATAGGCCTCTAGGGGTTCCAAATATCCCTTTGCCAATTCCACAAGAACAGCCTTAGCGAAAGGCTTCTTGAAGGGAAAGATGTAACTCTGTGAGATGAATTAACAGAACACAGAGCAGTTTCTCAGAAAGCTTCTTTCCAGTTTTGAACGGAAGGTATTTCCTTTTTCACCATAGCCCTCTATGGGCTTCCAAATATCCCTTTGCCAATTCCCCAAGAACAGCCTTAGCGAAAGGCTTCTTGAAGGGAAAGATGTAACTCTGTGAGATGAATTAACAGAACACAGAACAGTTTCTCAGAAAGCTTCTTTCCAGTTTTGAACGGAAGATATTTCCTTTTTCACCGTAGCCCTCTATGGGCTTCCAAATATCCGTTTGCCAATTCCACAAGAACAGCCTTAGCGAAAGGCTTCCTGAAGGGAAAGATGTAACTCTGTGAGATGAATTAACAGAACACAGAGCAGTTTCTGAGAAAGCTTCTTTCCAGTTTTGAACGGAAGATATTTCCTTTTTCACCATAGCCCTCTATGGGCTTCCAAATATCCCTTTGCCAATTCCACAAGAACAGCCTTAGCGAAAGGCTTCTTGAAGGGAAAGATGTAACTCTGTGAGATGAATTAACAGAACACAGAGCAGTTTCTCAGAAAGCTTCTTTCCAGTTTTGAACGGAAGATATTTCCTTTTTCACCGTAGCCCTCTATGGGCTTCCAAATATCCCTTTGCCAATTCCACAAGAACAGCCTTAGCGAAAGGCTTCTTGAAGGGAAAGATGTAACTCTGTGAGATGAATTAACAGAACACAGAGCAGTTTCTCAGAAAGCTTCTTTCCAGTTTTGAACGGAAGATATTTCCTTTTTCACCGTAGCCCTCTATGGGCTTCCAAATATCCCTTTGCCAATTCCACAAGAACAGCCTTAGCGAAAGGCTTCTTGAAGGGAAAGATGTAACTCTGTGAGATGAATTAACAGAACACAGAGCAGTTTCTCAGAAAGCTTCTTTCCAGTTTTGAACGGAAGATATTTCCTTTTTCACCATAGCCCTCTATGGGCTTCCAAATATCCCTTTGCCAATTCCACAAGAACAGCCTTAGCGAAAGGCTTCTTGAAGGGAAAGATGTAACTCTGTGAGATGAATTAACAGAACACAGAGCAGTTTCTCAGAAAGCTTTTTTCCACTTTTGAACGGAAGATATTTCCTTTTTCACCATAGGCCTCTATGGGCTTCCAAATATCCCTTTGCCATTTCCACAAGAACAGCCTTAGCGAAAGGCTTCTTGAAGGGAAAGATATAACTCTGTGAGATGAATTAACAGAACACAGAGCAGTTTCTCAGAAAGCTTCTTTCCAGTTTTGAACGGAAGATATTTCCTTTTTCACCACAGCCCTCTATGGGTTTCCAAATATCCCTTTGCCAATTCCACAAGAACAGCCTTAGCGAAAGGCTTCTTGAAGGGAAAGATGTAACTCGGTGAGATGAATTAACAGAACACAGAGCAGTTTCTCAGAATGCTTCTTTCCAGTTTTGAACGGAAGATATTTCCTTTTTCACCATAGCGCTCTAAGGGCTTCCAAATATCCCTTTGCCAATTACACAAGAACAGCCTTAGCGAAAGGCTTCTTGAAGGGAAAGATGTAACTCTGTGAGATGAATTAACAGAACACAGAGCAGTTTCTCAGAAAGCTTCTTTCCAGTTTTGAACGGAAGATATTTCCTTTTTCACCATAGCCCTCTATGGGCTTCCAAATATCCCTTTGCCAATTACACAAGAACAGCCTTAGCGAAAGGCTTCTTGAAGGGAAAGATGTAACTCTGTGAGATGAATTAACAGAACAAAGAGCAGTTTCTCAGAAAGCTTCTTTCCAGTTTTGCACGGAAGATATTTCCTTTTTCACCATAGGCCTCTATGGGCTTCCAAATATCCCTTTGCCAATTCCACAAGAACAGCCTTAGCGAAAGGCTTCTTGAAGGGAAAGATGTAACTCTGTGAGATGAATTAACAGAACACAGAGCAGTTTCTCAGAAAGCTTCTTTCCAGTTTTGCACGGAAGATATTTCCTTTTTCACCATAGGCCTCTATGGGCTTCCAAATATCCCTTTGCCAATTCCACAAGAACAGCCTTAGCGAAAGGCTTCTTGAAGGGAAAGATGTAACTCTGTGAGATGAATTAACAGAACACAGAGCAGTTTCTCAGAAAGCTTCTTTCCAGTTTTGAACGGAAGATATTTCCTTTTTCACCATAGCCCTCTATGGGCTTCCAAATATCCCTTTGTCAATTCCACAAGAACAGCCTTAGCGAAAGGCTTCTTGAAGGGAAAGATGTAACTCTGTGAGATGAATTAACAGAACACAGAGCAGTTTCTCAGAAAGCTTCTTTCCTGTTTTGAACGGAAGATATTTCCTTTTTCACCATAGGCCTCTATGGGCTTCCAAATATCCCTTTGCCAATTCCACAAGAACAGCCTTAGCGAAAGGCTTCTTGAAGGGAAAAATGTAACTCTGTGAGATGAATTAACAGAACACAGAGCAGTTTCTCAGAAAGCTTCTTTCCAGTTTTGCACGGAAGATATTTCCTTTTTCACCATAGGCCTCTATGGGCTTCCAAATATCCGTTTGCCAATTCCACAAGAACAGCCTTAGCGAAAGGCTTCTTGAAGAGAAAGATGTAACTCTGTGAGATATATTAACAGAACACAGAGCAGTTTCTCAGAAAGCTTCTTTCCAGTTTTGAACGGAAGATATTTCCTTTTTCATCATAGGCCTCTATGGGCTTCCAAATATCCCTTTGCCAATTCCACAAGAACAGCCTTAGCGAAAGGCTTCTTGAAGGGAAAGATGTAACTCTGTGAGATGAATTAACAGAACACAGAGCAGTTTCTCAGAAAGCTTCTTTCCAGTTTTGAACGGAAGATATTTCCTTTTTCACCATAGCCCTCTATGGGCTTCCAAATATCCCTTTGCCAATTCCACAAGAACAGCCTTAGCGAAAGGCGTCTTGAAGGGAAAGATGTAACTCTGTGAGATGAATTAACAGAACACAGAGCAGTTTCTCAGAAAGCTTCTTTCCAGTTTTGAACGGAAGATATTTCCTTTTTCACCATAGGCCTCTATGGGCTTCCAAATATCCCTTTGCCAATTCCACAAGAACAGCCTTAGCGAAAGGCTTCTTGAAGGGAAAGATGTAACTCTGTGAGATGAATTAACAGAACACAGAGCAGTTTCTCAGAAAGCTTCTTTCCAGTTTTGAACGGAAGGTATTTCCTTTTTCACCATAGCCCTCTATGGGCTTCCAAATATCCCTTTGCCAATTCCCCAAGAACAGCCTTAGCGAAAGGCTTCTTGAAGGGAAAGATGTAACTCTGTGAGATGAATTAACAGAACACAGAGCAGTTTCTCAGAAAGCTTCTTTCCAGTTTTGAACGGAAGATATTTCCTTTTTCACCGTAGCCCTCTATGGGCTTCCAAATATCCGTTTGCCAATTCCACATGAACAGCCTTAGCGAAAGGCTTCTTGAAGGGAAAGATGTAACTCTGTGAGATGAATTAACAGAACACAGAGCAGTTTCTCAGAAAGCTTCTTTCCAGTTTTGAACGGAAGATATTTCCTTTTTCACCATAGCCCTCTATGGGCTTCCAAATATCCCTTTGCCAATTCCACAAGAACAGCCTTAGCGAAAGGCTTCTTGAAGGGAAAGATGTAACTCTGTGAGATGAATTAACAGAACACAGAGCAGTTTCTCAGAAAGCTTCTTTCCAGTTTTGAACGGAAGATATTTCCTTTTTCACCATAGGCCTCTATGGGCTTCCAAATATCCCTTTGCCAATTCCCCAAGAACTGCCTTAGCGAAAGGCTTCTTGAAGGGAAAGATGTAACTCTGTGAGATGAATTCACAGAACACAGAGCAGTTTCTCAGAAAGCTTCTTTCCAGTTTTGAACGGAAGATATTTCCTTTTTCACCATAGGCCTCTATGGGCTTCCAAATATCCCTTTGCCAATTCCACAAGAACAGCCTTAGCGAAAGGCTTCTTGAAGGGAAAGATGTAACTCTGTGAGATGAATTAACAGAACACAGAGCAGTTTCTCAGAAAGCTTCTTTCCAGTTTTGAACGGAAGATATTTCCTTTTTCACCACAGCCCTCTATGGGCTTCCAAATATCCCTTTGCCAATTCCACAAGAACAGCCTTAGCGAAAGGCTTCTTGAAGGGAAAGATGTAACTCGGTGAGATGAATTAACAGAACACAGAGCAGTTTCTCAGAAAGCTTCTTTCCAGTTTTGAACGGAAGATATTTCCTTTTTCACCATAGCCCTCTATGGGCTTCCAAATATCCCTTTGCCAATTCCACAAGAACAGCCTTAGCGAAAGGCTTCTTGAAGGGAAAGATGTAACTCTGTGAGATGAATTAACAGAACACAGAGCAGTTTCTCAGAAAGCTTCTTTCCAGTTTTGAACGGAAGGTATTTCCTTTTTCACCATAGCCCTCTATGGGCTTCCAAATATCCCTTTGCCAATTACACAAGAACAGCCTTAGCGAAAGGCTTCTTGAAGGGAAAGATGTAACTCTGTGAGATGAATTAACAGAACAAAGAGCTGTTTCTCAGAAAGCTTCTTTCCAGTTTTGCACGGAAGATATTTCCTTTTTCACCATAGGCCTCTATGGGCTTCCAAATATCCGTTTGCCAATTCCACAAGAACAGCCTTAGCGAAAGGCTTCTTGAAGGGAAAGATGTAACTCTGTGAGATGAATTAACAGAACTCAGAGCAGTTTCTCAGAAAGCTTCTTTCCAGTTTTGCACGGAAGATATTTCCTTTTTCACCATAGGCCTCTATGGGCTTCCAAATATCCCTTTGCCAATTCCACAAGAACAGCCTTAGCGAAAGGCTTCTTGAAGGGAAAGATGTAACTCTGTGAGATGAATTAACAGAACAAAGAGCAGTTTCTCAGAAAGCTTCTTTCCAGTTTTGAACGGAAGATATTTCCTTTTTCACCGTAGCCCTCTATGGGCTTCCAAATATCCCTTTGTCAATTCCACAAGAACAGCCTTAGCGAAAGGCTTCTTGAAGGGAAAGATGTAACTCGGTGAGATGAATTAACAGAACACAGAGCAGTTTCTCAGAAAGCTTCTTTCCAGTTTTGAACGGAAGATATTTCCTTTTTCACCATAGGCCTCTATGGGCTTCCAAATATCCCTTTGCCAATTCCACAAGAACAGCCTTAGCGAAAGGCTTCTTGAAGGGAAAAATGTAACTCTGTGAGATGAATTAACAGAACACAGAGCAGTTTCTCAGAAAGCTTCTTTCCAGTTTTGCACGGAAGATATTTCCTTTTTCACCATAGGCCTCTATGGGCTTCCAAATATCCGTTTGCCAATTCCACAAGAACAGCCTTAGCGAAAGGCTTCTTGAAGGGAAAGATGTAACTCTGTGAGATGAATTAACAGAACACAGAGCAGTTTCTCAGAAAGCTTCTTTCCAGTTTTGAACGGAAGATATTTCCTTTTTCATCATAGGCCTCTATGGGCTTCCAAATATCCCTTTGCCAATTCCACAAGAACAGCCTTAGCGAAAGGCTTCTTGAAGGGAAAGATGTAACTCTGTGAGATGAATTAACAGAACACAGAGCAGTTTCTCAGAAAGCTTCTTTCCAGTTTTGAACGGAAGATATTTCCTTTTTCACCATAGCCCTCTATGTTCTTCCAAATATCCCTTTGCCAATTCCACAAGAACAGCCTTAGCGAAAGGCGTCTTGAAGGGAAAGATGTAACTCAGTGAGATGAATTAACAGAACACAGAGCAGTTTCTCAGAAAGCTTCTTTCCAGTTTTGAACGGAAGATATTTCCTTTTTCACCATAGGCCTCTATGGGCTTCCAAATATCCCTTTGCCAATTCCACAAGAACAGCCTTAGCGAAAGGCTTCTTGAGGGAAAGATGTAACTCTGTGAGATGAATTAACAGAGCACAGAGCAGTTTCTCAGAAAGCTTCTTTCCAGTTTTGAACGGAAGATATTTCCTTTTTCACCATAGCCCTCTATGGGCTTCCAAATATCCCTTTACCAATTCCACAAGAACAGCCTTAGCGAAAGGCTTCTTGAAGGGAAAGATGTAACTCGGTGAGATGAATTAACAGAACACAGAGCAGTTTCTCAGAAAGCTTCTTTCCAGTTTTGAACGGAAGATATTTCCTTTTTCACCATAGCGCTCTATGGGCTTCCAAATATCCCTTTGCCAATTACACAAGAACAGCCTTAGCGAAAGGCTTCTTGAAGGGAAAGATGTAACTCTGTGAGATGAATTAACAGAACACAGAGCAGTTTCTCAGAAAGCTTCTTTCCAATTTTGAACGGAAGATATTTCCTTTTTCACCATAGCCCTCTATGGGCTTCCAAATATCCCTTTGCCAATTCCACAAGAACAGCCTTAGCGAAAGGCTTCTTGAAGGGAAAGATGTAACTCTGTGAGATGAATTAACAGAACACAGAGCAGTTTCTCAGAAAGCTTCTTTCCAGTTTTGAACGGAAGGTATTTCCTTTTTCACCCTAGCCCTCTATGGGCTTCCAAATATCCCTTTGCCAATTACACAAGAACAGCCTTAGCGAAAGGCTTCTTGAAGGGAAAGATGTAACTCTGTGAGATGAATTAACAGAACAAAGAGCAGTTTCTCAGAAAGCTTCTTTCCAGTTTTGCACGGAAGATATTTCCTCTTTCACCATAGGCCTCTATGGGCTTCCAAATATCCGTTTGCCAATTCCACAAGAACAGCCTTAGCGAAAGGCTTCTTGAAGGGAAAGATGTAACTCTGTGAGATGAATTAACAGAACACAGAGCAGTTTCTCAGAAAGCTTCTTTCCAGTTTTGCACGGAAGATATTTCCTTTTTCACCATAGGCCTCTATGGGCTTCCAAATATCCCTTTGCCAATTCCACAAGAACAGCCTTAGCGAAAGGCTTCTTGAAGGGAAAGATGTAACTCTGTGAGATGAATTAACAGAACACAGAGCAGTTTCTCAGAAAGCTTCTTTCCAGTTTTGAACGGAAGATATTTCCTTTTTCACCATAGCCCTCTATGGGCTTCCAAATATCCCTTTGTCAATTCCACAAGAACAGCCTTAGCGAAAGGCGTCTTGAAGGGAAAGATGTAACTCTGTGAGATGAATTAACAGAACACAGAGCAGTTTCTCAGAAAGCTTCTTTCCAATTTTGAACGGAAGATATTTCCTTTTTCACCATAGCCCTCTATGGGCTTCCAAATATCCCTTTGCCAATTCCACAAGAATAGCCTTAGCGAAAGGCTTCTTGAAGGGAAAGATGTAACTCTGTGAGATGAATTAACAGAACACAGAGCAGTTTCTCAGAAAGCTTCTTTCCAGTTTTGAACGGAAGGTATTTCCTTTTTCACCCTAGCCCTCTATGGGCTTCCAAATATCCCTTTGCCAATTACACAAGAACAGCCTTAGCGAAAGGCTTCTTGAAGGGAAAGATGTAACTCTGTGAGATGAATTAACAGAACAAAGAGCAGTTTCTCAGAAAGCTTCTTTCCAGTTTTGCACGGAAGATATTTCCTCTTTCACCATAGGCCTCTATGGGCTTCCAAATATCCGTTTGCCAATTCCACAAGAACAGCCTTAGCGAAAGGCTTCTTGAAGGGAAAGATGTAACTCTGTGAGATGAATTAACAGAACACAGAGCAGTTTCTCAGAAAGCTTCTTTCCAGTTTTGCACGGAAGATATTTCCTTTTTCACCATAGGCCTCTATGGGCTTCCAAATATCCCTTTGCCAATTCCACAAGAACAGCCTTAGCGAAAGGCTTCTTGAAGGGAAAGATGTAACTCTGTGAGATGAATTAACAGAACACAGAGCAGTTTCTCAGAAAGCTTCTTTCCAGTTTTGAACGGAAGATATTTCCTTTTTCACCATAGCCCTCTATGGGCTTCCAAATATCCCTTTGTCAATTCCACAAGAACAGCCTTAGCGAAAGGCGTCTTGAAGGGAAAGATGTAACTCTGTGAGATGAATTAACAGAACACAGAGCAGTTTCTCAGAAAGCTTCTTTCCAGTTTTGAACGGAAGATATTTCCTTTTTCACCATAGGCCTCTATGGGCTTCCAAATATCCCTTTGCCAATTCCACAAGAACAGCCTTAGCGAAAGGCTTCTTGAAGAGAAAAATGTAACTCTGTGAGATGAATTAACAGAACACAGAGCAGTTTCTCAGAAAGCTTCTTTCCAGTTTTGCACGGAAGATATTTCCTTTTTCACCATAGGCCTCTATGGGCTTCCAAATATCCGTTTGCCAATTCCACAAGAACAGCCTTAGCGAAAGGCTTCTTGAAGGGAAAGATGTAACTCTGTGAGATGAATTAACAGAACACAGAGCAGTTTCTCAGAAAGCTTCTTTCCAGTTTTGAACGGAAGATATTTCCTTTTTCATCATAGGCCTCTATGGGCTTCCAAATATCCCTTTGCCAATTCCACAAGAACAGCCTTAGCGAAAGGCTTCTTGAAGGGAAAGATGTAACTCTGTGAGATGAATTAACAGAACACAGAGCAGTTTCTCAGAAAGCTTCTTTCCAGTTTTGAACGGAAGATATTTCCTTTTTCACCATAGCCCTCTATGGGCTTCCAAATATCCCTTTGCCAATTCCACAAAAACAGCCTTAGCGAAAGGCGTCTTGAAGGGAAAGATGTAACTCTGTGAGATGAATTAACAGAACACAGAGCAGTTTCTCAGAAAGCTTCTTTCCAGTTTTGAACGGAAGATATTTCCTTTTTCACCATAGGCCTCTATGGGCTTCCAAATATCCCTTTGCCAATTCCACAAGAACAGCCTTAGCGAAAGGCTTCTTGAAGGGAAAGATGTAACTCTGTGAGATGAATTAACAGAACACAGAGCAGTTTCTCAGAAAGCTTCTTTCCAGTTTTGAAAGGAAGGTATTTCCTTTTTCACCATAGCCCTCTATGGGCTTCCAAATATCCCTTTGCCAATTCCCCAAGAACAGCCTTAGCGAAAGGCTTCTTGAAGGGAAAGATGTAACTCTGTGAGATGAATTAACAGAACACAGAGCAGTTTCTCAGAAAGCTTCTTTCCAGTTTTGAACGGAAGATATTTCCTTTTTCACCGTAGCCCTCTATGGGCTTCCAAATATCCGTTTGCCAATTCCACAAGAACAGCCTTAGCGAAAGGCTTCCTGAAGGGAAAGATGTAACTCTGTGAGATGAATTAACAGAACACAGAGCAGTTTCTCAGAAAGCTTCTTTCCAGTTTTGAACGGAAGATATTTCCTTTTTCACCATAGGCCTCTATGGGCTTCCAAATATCCCTTTGCCAATTCCACAAGAACAGCCTTAGCGAAAGGCTTCTTGAAGGGAAAGATGTAACTCTGTGAGATGAATTAACAGAACTCAGAGCAGTTTCTGAGAAAGCTTCTTTCCAGTTTTTCACGGAAGATATTTCCTTTTTCACGATAGGCCTCTATGGGCTTCCAAATATCCCTTTGCCAATTCCACAAGAACAGCCTTAGCGAAAGGCTTCTTGAAGGGAAAGATGTAACTCTGTGAGATGAATTAACAGAACACAGAGCAGTTTCTCAGAAAGCTTCTTTCCAGTTTTGCACGGAAGATATTTCCTTTTTCACCATAGGCCTCTATGGGCTTCCAAATATCCCTTTGCCAATTCCACAAGAACAGCCTTAGCGAAAGGCGTCTTGAAGGGAAAGATGTAACTCTGTGAGATGAATTAACAGAACACAGAGCAGTTTCTCAGAAAGCTTCTTTCCAGTTTTGAACGGAAGATATTTCCTTTTTCACCTTAGGCCTCTGTGGGCTTCCAAATATCCCTTTGCCAATTCCACAAGAACAGCCTTAGCGAAAGGCTTCTTGAAGGGAAAGATGTAACTCTGTGAGATGATTTAACAGAACACAGAGCAGTTTTTCAGAAAGCTTCTTTCCAGTTTTGAACGGAAGGTATGTCCTTTTTCACCATAGCCCTCTATGGGCTTCCAAATATCCCTTTGCCAATTCCCCAAGAACAGCCTTAGCGAAAGGCTTCTTGAAGGGAAAGATGTAACTCTGTGAGATGAATTAACAGAACACAGAGCAGTTTCTCAGAAAGCTTCTTTCCAGTTTTGAACGGAAGATATTTCCTTTTTCATCATAGGCTTCTATGGGCTTCCAAATATCCCTTTGCCAATTCCACAAGAACAGCCTTAGCGAAAGGCATCTTGAAGGGAAAGATGTAACTCTCTGAGATGAATTAACAGAACACAGAGCAGTTTCTCAGAAAGCTTCTTTCCAGTTTTGAACGGAAGATATTTCCTTTTTCACCATAGCCCTCTATGGGCTTCCAAATATCCCTTTGCCAATTCCACAAGAACAGCCTTAGCGAAAGGCGTCTTGAAGGGAAAGATGTAACTCTGTGAGATGAATTAACAGAACACAGAGCAGTTTCTCAGAAAGCTTCTTTCCAGTTTTGAACCGAAGATATTTCCTTTTTCACCATAGCCCTCTATGGGCTTCCAAATATCCCTTTGCCAATTCCACAAGAACAGCCTTAGCGAAAGGCTTCTTGAAGGGAAAGATGTAACTCTGTGAGTTGAATTAACAGAACACAGAGCAGTTTCTCAGAAAGCTTCTTTCCAGTTTTGCACGGAAGATATTTCCTTTTTCACCATAGGCCTCTATGGGCTTCCAAATATCCCTTTGCCAATTCCACAAGAACAGCCTTAGCGAAAGGCTTCTTGAAGGGAAAGATGTAACTCTGTGAGATGAATTAACAGAACACAGAGCAGTTTCTCAGATAGCTTCTTTCCAGTTTTGAACGGAAGATATTTCCTTTTTCACCATAGCCCTCTATGGGCTTCCAAATATCCCTTTGCCAATTCCACAAGAACAGCCTTAGCGAAAGGCTTCTTGAAGGGAAAGATGTAACTCTGTGAGATGAATTAACAGAACACAGAGCAGTTTCTCAGAAAGCTTCTTTCCAGTTTTGAACGGAAGATATTTCCTTTTTCACCGTAGACCTCTTTGTGCTTCCAAATATCCCTTTGCCAATTCCACAAGAACAGCCTTAGCGAAAGGCTTCTTGAAGGGAAAGATGTAACTCTGTGAGATGAATTAACAGAACACAGAGCAGTTTCTCAGAAAGCTTCTTTCCAGTTTTGAACGGAAGGTATTTCCTTTTTCACCATAGCCCTCTATGGGCTTCCAAATATCCCTTTGCCAATTACACAAGAACAGCCTTAGCGAAAGGCGTCTTGAAGGGAAAGATGTAACTCTGTGAGATGAATTAACAGAACACTGAGCCGTTTCTCAGAAAGCTTCTTTCCAGTTTTGCACGTAAGATATTTCCTTCTTCACCATAGGCCTCTATGGGCTTCCAAATATCCCTTTGCCAATTCCACAAGAACAGCCTTAGCGAAAGGCTTCTTGAAGGGAAAGATGTAACTCTGTGAGATGAATTAGCAGAACACAGAGCAGTTTCTCAGAAAGCTTCTTTCCAGTTTTGAACGGAAGATATTTCCTTTTTCACCATAGGCCTCTATGGGCTTCCAAATATCCCTTTGCCAATTCCACAAGAACAGCCTTAGCGAAAGGCTTCTTGAAGGGAAAGATGTAACTCTGTGAGATGAATTCACAGAACACAGAGCAGTTTCTCAGAAAGCTTTTTTCCACTTTTGAACGGAAGATATTTCCTTTTTCACCATAGGCCTCTATGGGCTTCCAAATATCCCTTTGCCAATTCCACAAGAACAGCCTTAGCGAAAGGCTTCTTGAAGGGAAAGATGTAACTCTGTGAGATGAATTAACAGAACACAGAGCAGTTTCTCAGAAAGCTTTTTTCCAGTTTTGAACGGAAGATATTTCCTTTTTCACCACAGCCCTCTATGGGCTTCCAAATATCCCTTTGCCAGTTACACAAGAACAGCCTTAGCGAAAGGCTTCTTGAAGGGAAAGATGTAACTCGGTGAGATGAATTAACAGAACACAGAGCAGTTTCTCAGAAAGCTTCTTTCCAGTTTTGAACGGAAGATATTTCCTTTTTCACCATAGCGCTCTATGGGCTTCCAACTATCCCTTTGCCAATTACACAAGAACAGCCTTAGCGAAAGGCTTCTTGAAGGGAAAGATGTAACTCTGTGAGATGAATTAACAGAACACAGAGCAGTTTCTCAGAAAGCTTCTTTCCAATTTTGAACGGAAGATATTTCCTTTTTCACCATAGCCCTCTATGGGCTTCCAAATATCCCTTTGCCAATTCCACAAGAACAGCCCTAGCGAAAGGCTTCTTGAAGGGAAAGATGTAACTCTGTGAGTTGAATTAACAGAACACAGAGCAGTTTCTCAGAAAGCTTCTTTCCAGTTTTGCACGGAAGATATGTCCTTTTTCACCATAGGCCTCTATGGGCTTCCAAATATCCCTTTGCCAATTCCACAAGAACTGCCTTAGCGAAAGGCTTCTTGAAGGGAAAGATGTAACTCTGTGAGATGAATTAACAGAACACAGAGCAGTTTCTCAGAAAGCTTCTTTCCAGTTTTTCACGGAAGATATTTCCTTTTTCACCATAGGCCTCTATGGGCTTCCAAATATCCCTTTGCCAATTCCACAAGAACAGCCTTAGCGAAAGGCTTCTTGAAGGGAAAGATGTAACTCTGTGAGATGAATTAACAGAACACAGAGCAGTTTCTCAGAAAGCTTCTTTCCAGTTTTTCACGGAAGATATTTCCTTTTTCACCATAGGCCTCTATGGGCTTCCAAATATCCCTTTGCCAATTCCACAAGAACAGCCTTAGCGAAAGGCGTCTTGAAGGGAAAGATGTAACTATGTGAGATGAATTAACAGAACACAGAGCAGTTTCTCAGAAAGCTTCTTTCCAGTTTTGAACGGAAGATATTTCCTTTTTCACCTTAGGCCTCTGTGGGCTTCCAAATATCCCTTTGCCAATTCCACAAGAACAGCCTTAGCGAAAGGCTTCTTGAAGGGAAAGATGTAACTCTGTGAGATGATTTAACAGAACACAGAGCAGTTTCTCAGAAAGCTTCTTTCCAGTTTTGAACGGAAGGTATTTCCTTTTTCACCATAGCCCTCTATGGGCTTCCAAATATCCCTTTGCCAATTCCACAAGAACAGCCTTAGCGAAAGGCATCTTGAAGGGAAAGATGTAACTCTCTGAGATGAATTAACAGAACACAGAGCAGTTTCTCAGAAAGCTTCTTTCCTGTTTTGAACGGAAGATATTTCCTTTTTCACCGTAGCCCTCTTTGGGCTTCCAAATATCCCTTTGCCAATTCCACAAGAACAGCCTTAGCGAAAGGCTTCTTGAAGGGAAAGATGTAACTCTGTGAGATGAATTAACAGAACACAGAGCAGTTTCTCAGAAAGCTTCTTTCTAGGTTTGAACGGAAGGTATTTCCTTTTTCACCATAGCCCTCTATGGGCTTCCAAATATCCCTTTGCCAATTACACAAGAACAGCCTTAGCGAAAGGCGTCTTGAAGGGAAAGATGTAACTCTGTGAGATGAATTAACAGAACACTGAGCCGTTTCTCAGAAAGCTTCTTTCCAGTTTTGAACGGAAGATATTTCCTTCTTCACCATAGGCCTCTATGGGCTTCCAAATATCCCTTTGCCAATTCCACAAGAACAGCCTTAGCGAAAGGCTTCTTGAAGGGAAAGATGTAACTCTGTGAGATGAATTAACAGAACACAGAGCAGTTTCTCAGAAAGCTTCTTTCCAGTTTTGAACGGAAGATATTTCCTTTTTCACCATAGCCCTCTATGGGCTTCCAAATATCCCTTTGCCAATTCCACAAGAACAGCCTTAGCGAAAGGCTTCTTGAAGGGAAAGATGTAACTCTGTGAGTTGAATTAACAGAACACAGAGCAGTTTCTCAGAAAGCTTCTTTCCAGTTTTGCACGGAAGATATTTCCTTTTTCACCATAGGCCTCTATGGGCTTTCAAATATCCCTTTGCCAATTCCACAAGAACTGCCTTAGCGAAAGGCTTCTTGAAGGGAAAGATGTAACTCTGTGAGATGAATTAACAGAACACAGAGCAGTTTCTCAGAAAGCTTCTTTCCAGTTTTGCACGGAAGATATTTCCTTTTTCACCATAGGCCTCTATGGGCTTCCAAATATCCCTTTGCCAATTCCACAAGAACAGCCTTAGCGAAAGGCGTCTTGAAGGGAAAGATGTAACTATGTGAGATGAATTAACAGAACACAGAGCAGTTTCTCAGAAAGCTTCTTTCTAGGTTTGAACGGAAGGTATTTCCTTTTTCACCATAGCCCTCTATGGGCTTCCAAATATCCCTTTGCCAATTACACAAGAACAGCCTTAGCGAAAGGCGTCTTGAAGGGAAAGATGTAACTCTGTGAGATGAATTAACAGAACACTGAGCCGTTTCTCAGAAAGCTTCTTTCCAGTTTTGAACGGAAGATATTTCCTTCTTCACCATAGGCCTCTATGGGCTTCCAAATATCCCTTTGCCAATTCCACAAGAACAGCCTTAGCGAAAGGCTTCTTGAAGGGAAAGATGTAACTCTGTGAGATGAATTAACAGAACACAGAGCAGTTTCTCAGAAAGCTTCTTTCCAGTTTTGAACGGAAGATATTTCCTTTTTCACCATAGCCCTCTATGGGCTTCCAAATATCCCTTTGCCAATTCCACAAGAACAGCCTTAGCGAAAGGCTTCTTGAAGGGAAAGATGTAACTCTGTGAGTTGAATTAACAGAACACAGAGCAGTTTCTCAGAAAGCTTCTTTCCAGTTTTGCACGGAAGATATTTCCTTTTTCACCATAGGCCTCTATGGGCTTTCAAATATCCCTTTGCCAATTCCACAAGAACTGCCTTAGCGAAAGGCTTCTTGAAGGGAAAGATGTAACTCTGTGAGATGAATTAACAGAACACAGAGCAGTTTCTCAGAAAGCTTCTTTCCAGTTTTGCACGGAAGATATTTCCTTTTTCACCATAGGCCTCTATGGGCTTCCAAATATCCCTTTGCCAATTCCACAAGAACAGCCTTAGCGAAAGGCGTCTTGAAGGGAAAGATGTAACTATGTGAGATGAATTAACAGAACACAGAGCAGTTTCTCAGAAAGCTTCTTTCCAGTTTTGAACGGAAGATATTTCCTTTTTCACCATAGCCCTCTATGGGCTTCCAAATATCCCTTTGCCAATTCCACAAGAACAGCCTTAGCGAAAGGCGTCTTGAAGGGAAAGATGTAACTCTGTGAGATGAATTAACAGAACACAGAGCAGTTTCTCAGAAAGCTTCTTTCCAGTTTTGAACCGAAGATATTTCCTTTTTCACCATAGCCCTCTATGGGCTTCCAAATATCCCTTTGCCAATTCCACAAGAACAGCCTTAGCGAAAGGCTTCTTGAAGGGAAAGATGTAACTCTGTGAGTTGAATTAACAGAACACAGAGCAGTTTCTCAGAAAGCTTCTTTCCAGTTTTGCACGGAAGATATTTCCTTTTTCACCATAGGCCTCTATGGGCTTCCAAATATCCCTTTGCCAATTCCACAAGAACAGCCTTAGCGAAAGGCTTCTTGAAGGGAAAGATGTAACTCTGTGAGATGAATTAACAGAACACAGAGCAGTTTCTCAGATAGCTTCTTTCCAGTTTTGAACGGAAGATATTTCCTTTTTCACCATAGCCCTCTATGGGCTTCCAAATATCCCTTTGCCAATTCCACAAGAACAGCCTTAGCGAAAGGCTTCTTGAAGGGAAAGATGTAACTCTGTGAGATGAATTAACAGAACACAGAGCAGTTTCTCAGAAAGCTTCTTTCCAGTTTTGAACGGAAGATATTTCCTTTTTCACCGTAGACCTCTTTGTGCTTCCAAATATCCCTTTGCCAATTCCACAAGAACAGCCTTAGCGAAAGGCTTCTTGAAGGGAAAGATGTAACTCTGTGAGATGAATTAACAGAACACAGAGCAGTTTCTCAGAAAGCTTCTTTCCAGTTTTGAACGGAAGGTATTTCCTTTTTCACCATAGCCCTC
>NW_027328358.1:734197-894960 GCF_047675955.1 Chlorocebus sabaeus | reverse complement strand
TGTACTGGTGTGGTTTGAGCAGGTCAAAACAGGTTTGAGCCGGTTTGGTCTGGTTGAAGGCAGTCAAAACCGATTCGAGCCTCTCTGAGCCGTTCTGGACCGGTTTGATCTGGTCTCATCCGGTCAAAACCAGTTTGAGACGATCTGGTCTTGTTTGAGCCGGTCTGGTCTTGTTTGAAACGGTCTGGTCTGGTTTGAGCCGGTCAAAACCAGTTTGTGGACTGGTTTTAGCCGGTCTGGCCCGATCTGGTCCGGTATGCTCTGCCTTCAGCTGTTCTGGGCCCGTCTGGTGCGGTTTCATCCGGTTTGAGTCAGTTTGGCCCGGTTTCATGCGGTCTGCGCCGGTCTGGTCCCGTTTGATCCGGTTTGAGCCGGTCTGGTCTGATTTGAGCTGGTAAAAACCGGTTTGAGACGCTCTGGTCTGGTTTGAGGCGGTCGAAATCTGAGCCGGTTTGGCCCGGTTTTAGCCATTCTGGGCCGGTCTGATCCGGTTTGATGCTTTTTGCGCCGGTCTGGTCGGGTTTGATCCGGTCTCATCTGGTCAAAACCCGTTTCAGCCGGTCTGGTCTTGTTTGAGCTGGTTAAAACCGGTTTGAGACGGCTTGGCCCGGTTTTAGCCGCTCTGGTCTGGTCTGGTTTGATCCGGTTTCAGCTGTTTTGGGCCGGTCGAGTCCGGTTTGACCCGGTTTGAGCCAGTCTGGTCCGGTTTGATCCGTTCTCATCCGGTCAAAACCGGTTTGAGCCGGTCTGGTCTGGTTTGAGTCGGTCTGGTCTTGTTTGAGACGGTCAAAACCTGATTGAGCTGGTTTGGCCCGGTTTTAGCCTGTCTGGGCGGGTCTGGTTCGATTTGAGCCGGTTTGAAATGGTGTGTGCTCGTCGCATCCGGTATGATCCGGTTTGTGAAGGTCTTGTCCCGTTTGATCCGGTGTAATCCGGTCAAAACAGGTTTGAGCCGGTCAGGTCTGGTTTGAGCCAGTCAAAAAAGTTTCGACCCGGTCCGGTCTGGTTTCAGCTGGTCAAAATATGTTTGAGCCGGTTTGGCACGGTTTTAGGCGGTCTGGGCCTGTCTGGTCCGGTTTGATATGGTTTGAGCCAATCTGGTCTGGTTTTACCCAATTAAAACCGGTTTGAGCCTGTCTGGTCTGGTTTGAGACAGTAAAAATATGTTTAAGACGGTTTGGCCCGGTTTTATGCGCTCTGGGCCGGTCTGGTCCAGTTTGATCCGGTTTTAGCCGGTCTGGGCCCTTCTGGTCCGGTTTGATCCGGTCTTATCCGGTCAAAATCGGTTTCAGCCGGACAAAACCAGTTTGAGCCGGTCTGGTGTGGTTTGAGCCGGTCAAAACCAGTTTGAGCCGGTCAAAACAGGTTCGAGCCGTTCAAAATCGGTTTGAGCCGGTCAAAACCGGATTGAACCGGTCTGGTCTGGTTTGGGCCGGTCAAAACCGGTTTGAGCCGGTCAGAACCGATTTGAGCCGGTCTGGTCTGGTTTGAACCAGTCAAAACTGGCTTGTGGCCTAGTTTTAGGAGGTCTGGGCCGGTCTGGTCTGGTTTGATCCGATTATAGCCGGTCGTGGCCGGTCTGATTCGGTTTGATCCGGTCTCATCTGGTCAAAATTGGTTTTAGCCCGTCAAAACCGGTTTCAGCCGGTCTAGTGTGGTTTTAGCAGGTTAAAACCGGTTTGAGCCAGTCAAAACTGGTGTGAGCCTGTCAAAACCGGATTGAGTCAGTCAAATCCGGTTTGAACCGGTCTGGTCTAGTTTGAGCTGGTCAAAAATGGTTTGAGCCAGTCTGGGTCCGGTTTGAGCCGGGCTGGTCTGGTTTGAGCCGGTCAAAACCAGCTCAGGCTGGTCAAAATCGGTTTGAGCCGGTCTGGTCTGGTTTGTGCTGGTCAAAACCGGTTTGTGGCCCAATTTTAACTGATCTGGCCCCGTCTGGTCTGGTTTGCTCCGGCTTCAGCTGTTCTGGGCTGGTCTGGTGTGGTTTCATCCGGTTTGAGCCAGTCTGGTCTGGTTTTATCCTGTCTCATCTGGTCAAAACGGATTTGATCCAGTGTCTTCTAGTTTCACCTGGTCAAAACCGGTTTGAGCCATTGTGGTCTGGTTTGAGCCGGTCTGGTCTGGTTTGAGCCAGACAAAACCTCATTGAGCCGGTTTGGCCCGGTTTTAGCCTGTCTGGGCCGGTCAGGTTCGGTTTGAGCCATTTTGAGCCAGTTTGAGACGTTCTGGTGCGGTATGATCCGGTTTGAGAGGGTCTGGTCTGGTTTGATTCAGTCTAATCTGATCAAAACCCGTTTGAACTGGTCATGTCTGGTTTGAGCCGGTCAAAAGAGGTTCAAGCTGCTCTGGTCTGGTTTGAGCTGGTCAAACTAGGTTTGAGCCGGTTTGGCCCGGTTTTAGGTGGTCTGAGCCGGTCTGGTGCAGTTTGATATGGTTTGAGCCAGTCTGGTCTGGTTTGAGCCGGTCAAAACCGGTTTGAGTCGGTCAAAATAGGTTTGGACCTGTTTGGCCCGGTTTTAGGCGGTCTGGGCCGTTCTGGTCAGTTTGATCCGGTTTTAGCCGGTCTGGGGCCGTCCGGTCCGGTTTGATCCGGTCTCATATGGTCAAAATCGGTTTCAGCTGGTCAAAACCGGTTTGAGCCGGTCTGGTGTGGTTTGAGCCGTTCAAAACCGGTTTGAGCCAGTCAAAAACGTTCCAGCCTTTCAAAACAGGTTTGAGCCGGTCAAAGCCGGATTGAACTGGTGTGGTCTGGTTTGAGCCGGTCAAAACCGATTTGAGCCGGTCTCATGTGGTTTGAGCCGGTCTGGTCTGGTTTGAGCATGTCAAAATCGGCTCAGGTCTGTCAAAATCGGTTTGAGCCGGTCTGGTCTGGTTAGAACCAGTCAAAACCGGTTTGTGGCCCAGTTCTAGGTGGTCTTGGACAGTCTGGTCCGGTTTGATCCCATTTTAGCCGGTCCAGGATGGTCTGATTCGGTTTGATCCGGTCTCATCCGGTCGAAACCGGTTTTAGCCGGTCTAAACCGGTTTCACCCAGTCTGGTGTGGTTTGAGCACGTCAAAACCGGTTTGAGCCGGTTTGGTCTGATTTGAGCTGGTATGGTCTGGTTTGAGCTGGTCAAACCTGGTTCGAGCTGGTTAAAACTGGTTTGAGCTGGTTTGGTCTGGTTGAAGCCAGTCAAAACGGATTCGAGCCTCTCTGAGCCGGTCTGGTCCGGTTGGACCCGGTCTAATCAGATCAAAACCGGTTTGAGCCGGACAAAACCGGTTTTATCCGGTCTGGTGTAGTTTGAGACAGTCAAAGCCGGTTTGAGCCGGTCAAAACCGGATTGAGCCAGTCAAAACCGGTTTGAACCGGTCTGGTCTGTTTTGAGCCGGTCAAAACCGGTTTGAGCCGATCTCCCCGGTTTTAGCTGGTCTGGGCCGGTCTGGTCCGGTTTGAGCCGGTATGGTCTGGTTTGAGCCGGTCAACACTGGTTTTTGCCCCAGTTTTAGGTGTTCTGGGCCGGTCTCGTCCGGTTTGATCCGGTTTCAGCCGGTCTGGGCCTGTCTGGTCCGGTTTGATCCGGTGTCATCTGGTCAAAACCGGTTGGAGCCAGTCTGGTCCAGTTTGAACCGGTCTGGTCTGGTTTGAGACGGTCTGGTCTGGTTTGAGCCGGTCAAAACCGGTTTGTGGCTCGGTTTTAGCCGATCGGGCCCGGTCTAGTCCGGTTTGCTCCGGCTTCAGCTGTTCTGGGACGGTCTGTTGCGGTTTCATCCGGTTTGAGCCGGTCTGGTCTGGTTTTATGCTGTCTCATTCGGTCAAACCCGGTGTGAGCCGGTCTGGTTTGGTTTGAGCCGGTCAAAACCGGTTTGAGCCGGTCTGGTCTGGTTTGAGCCGGTCGAAACCTGTTTGAGACGGTTTGGCCTGGTTTTAGTCAGTCTTGGCCGGTCTAGTCCGGTTTGATGAGGTTTGCACCAGTCTGGTCTGGTTTGATCCGGTCTCATCCGGTCAAAACCAGTTTCAGCCGGTCTGGTCTTGTTTGAACTGGTTAAAACCGATTTGAGATGGTTTGGCTCGGTTATAGCCGGTCTGGGCTGGTCTGGTCCGGTTAGATCCGGTTTCAGCTGGTCTGGGCCGGTCGAGTCTGATTTCATCTGGTTTGAGCCGGTCTAGTCCTTTTTGATCCGGTCTCATCCGGTCAAAACCGGTTTGTGCAGGTCTGGTCTGGTTTGAGCCGGGTCAAAACCAGTTTGTGGCCCAGTTTTAGCCGATCTGGGCTGGTCTGGTCCGGTTTGATCCGGTTTCAGGTGGTCTGGGCCGGTCGAGTCCGGTTTGATCCGGTCAAAACTGCTTTGAGCCGGTCAACAGCGGTTTGAACCGGTCTGGTCTGGTTTGAGCCGGTCAAATTAAGTTTGAGCTGGTTTGGCCCGGTTTTAGGCGGTCTGGGCCGTTCTGATCCGGTTTGATCCGGTTTTAGCCGGTCTGGGCTCGTGTGATCTGGTTTCATCCGGTCTCATATGGTCAAAATCGGTTTCAGCCGGTCAAAACCGGTTTGAGCCGGTCTGGTGTGGTTTGAGCCGGTCAAAACCGGTTGGAGCCGTTCAAATCCGGTTTGAGCCAGTGAAAACCAGATTGAACCGGTCTGGTGTGGTTTGAGCAGGTCAAAACCGGTTACAGCCGGTCAAAACCGGTTTGAGCTGGTCTGGTGTGGTTTTAGCCAGTCTGGTCTGGTTTGAGCCAGTCAAAACCGGCTCAGGTCGGTCAAAACCGGTTTGAGCCAGTCTCTTGAGGTTTGAACCGGTCAAAACCGGTTTGTGGCCCAGTTTTAGGCGGTCTGGGCTGGTCTGTTCCGGTTTGATCCGATTTTAGCCGGTCTGGGCCGGTCTGATTCGGCTTGATCCGGTCTCATCCGGTCAAAACTGTTTTCAGCCGGTCTGGTGTGGTTTGAGCAGGTCAAAACCGGTTTGAGACGGTCTGGTCTGGTTTGAGACGGTCTGGTGTGGTTTGAGCCGGTCAAAACCGGTTTGAGCAGGTTTGGTCTGGTTGAAGCCAGTCAAAACCGATTCGAGCCTGTCTGAGCCGATCTAGTCCGGTTTGATCTGGTCCAATCAGGTCAAAACCGGTTTGAGTCAGTGAAAACCGGTTTTAGCCAGTCTGGTGTGGTTTGAGCCAGTCAAAACCGGATTGAGCTACGCAAAACCGGTATGAACCGGTCTGGTCATGTTTCAGCCGATTTCAGCCGGTCTGGGCCTGTCTGGTTCACTTTGACCCGGTGTGAGCCAGTCTGGTCATTTTTGATCCGGTGTCATCTGGTCAAAACCGGTTTGAGCCATTCCGGTACGGTTTGAGCTGGTCTGGTATGGTTTGAGCCCGTCAAAACCAGCTCAGGCCGGTCATAACCGGTTTGAGCCCGTCTGGTCCGGTATGAGCCTGTCAAAACCGGTTTGTGGCCTGGTTTTAGCCGGTCTGGGCTGGTCTGGACCGGTTTGCTCCGGCTTCAGCTGTTCTGGGCCAGTCTTGTGCGGTTTCATGCGGTTTGAGACAGTCCAGTCCGGTTTTTATCCTGTCTCATCCGGTCAAAACCGCTTTGAGCCAGTCTGGTCTGGTTTGAGCCGGTCAAAACCGGTTTGAGCCGTTCTGGTCTGATTTTAACCGGTCTGGTCTGGTTTGAGCCGGTCAAAACCGGCTCGGGTCGGTCAAAACCGATTTGAGCCGGTCTTGTCTGGTTTGAAGCGGTCAAAACCGGTTTGTGGCCCAGTTTTAGGCGGTCTGGGCCAGTCTGGTCCGGTTTTATCCCATTTTAGCCGGTCTGGGCCGGCCTGATTCGGTTTGATCCGGTCTCATCCCGTCAAAACCGGTTTTAGCTGGTCAAAACCGGTTTCAGCCGGTCTGGTGTGGTTTGAGCTGGTCAAAATCAGTTAGAGCCCGTCAAAACCGGTTTGAGCCGGTTTGGTCTGGTTGAAGCCAGTCAAAACCGATTCGAGCCTATCTGAGCCCGTCTGGTCCGGTTTGATCCTGTCTAATCAGGTCAAAACCGGTTTGAGCCGGTGAAAACCGGTTTTAGCCAGTCTGGAGTGGTTTGAGCTGGTCAAAACCGGTTTGAGCCGGTCAAAACCGGTTTGAGGCAGTCAAAACCGGTTTGAACCTGTCTGGTCTGGTTTGAGCCGATCAAAACCGGTTTGTGCCGGTCTGGCTCAGTTTTAGCCGGTCTGTGCCGGTCTGGTCTTGTTTGATCCAGTTTCAGCTGGTCTGGTCCTGTCTGGTCCGGTTTAATCCGGTGTGAGCCGGGCTGGTCCGGTTTGATCCGGTGTAATCTGATCAAAACCGGTTTGAGCCGGGATGGTCCGGTTTGAGCCGGTATGGTCTGGTTTCAGCGGGTCTAATCTGGCTCAGGCCAGTCAAAACCGGTTTCAGCCTGTCTAATCTGGTTTGAGGCGGTCCAAACCGGTTTGTGTCCCGGTTTAAGCTGGTCTGGGTTTGATCCAGTTTCAGCTGGTATGGGCCGGTCGAGTACGGTTTGATGCTGTCAAAACTGCTTTTAGCACGTCAAAACCGGTTTGAGCCGGTCTGGTCTGGTTTGAGCCGGTCTGGTCTGGTTTGAGCCGGTCTAAACCGGCTCAGGTCGGTCAAAACCGGTTTGAGCCGGTCTGATTTGGTTTGATCCGGTCAAAACCAGTTTGTGGCCCAGTTTTAGGCAGTCTGGGCCGGTCTGATCCCGTTTGATCCGATTTTAGCTGGTCTGGGCTGGTCTGATTCGGTTTGATCCGGTCTCATCTGGTCAAAACCGGTTTCAGCCGGTCAAAACCGGTTTCAGCTGGTCTGGTGTGGTTTGAGCAGGTCAAAACCGGTTTGAGCCATTCTGGTCTGGTTTGAGCCGGAATGGTCTGGTTTGAGCCAGTCAAAACCGGTTTGAACCGGTTAAAACCGTTTTGAGCTGGTCTGGTGTGGTTTGAGCCGGTCAAAACCAGTTTGAGCCTGTTTGGTCTGGTTTGAGCCGGTCAAAACCGGTTCGAGTCGATTTGGCCCGGTTTTAGCCGGTCTGGGCCAGTCTTTTCTGGTTTGATGCGGTTTGAACCGGTCTGGTCAGGTTTAATCTGGTCTCATCCGGTCAAAGTCGGATTGAGCCGGTCTGGTCTTGTTTGAGCCTGTATGGTCTTGTTTGAGATGGTCAAAACCTGATTGAGCCGGTTTGGCCTGGTTTTAGCCTGTCTGGGCCGGTCTGGTTTGGTTTGAGCTGATTTGAGTCAGTTTGTGCTTGTCTGCTCCGGTATGATTCGCTTTGGGAAGGTCTGTTCCCATTTGATCCGGTCTAATCCGGTCAAAATGGGTTTGAGTCGGTCAGGTCTGGTTTGAGCCGGTCAAAACTGGTTTGAGCCGATCTGGCCCGGTTTTAGCCGGTCTGGGCCGGTCTGGATCGGTTTGAGCTGGTTTGAGCCGGTTTGTGCTCGTCTGGTCCGGTATGATCCGGTTTGGGAAGGTCTGGTCCCGTTTGATCCGGTCTAATCCGATCAAAACCGGTGTGAGCCGGTCAGGTCTGGTTTGAGCCATTCAAAACAGGTTTGACTCGGTCTGGTCTAGTTTGAGCCGGTCAAAACCGGTTTGAGCGGGTCTGGCCCGGTTTTAGCTGGTCTGGTCCGGTCTGGTCCGATTTGATCCGGTGTGAGCCGGTCTGGTCCGGTTTGTTCCGGTGTCATCCGGTCAAAACCGGTTTGAGCCGGTCTGGTCCAGTTTGAGCCGGGCTGGTCTGCTTTGAGCCGGTCAAAACCAGCTCAGGCTGGTCAAAATCGGTTTGAGCCGGTCTGGTCTGGTTTGTGCCGGTCAAAACCTGTTTGTGGCCCGGTTTTAGCTGATCTGGCCACGTCTGGTTCGGTTTGCTCTGGCTTCAGCTGTTCTGGGCCGGTCTGGAGTGGTTTCATCCGGTTTGAGCCAGTCTGATCTGGTTTTATCCTGTCTCATCCGGTCAAAACCGATTTGATCCAGTCTCTTCTAGTTTCAGCCAGTCAAAACCGGTTTGAGCCAGTGTGGTCTGGTTTGAGCTGGTCTGGTCTGGTTTGAGCCAGTCAAAACCTCATTGAGCTGGTTTGGCCCGGTTTTAGCCTGTCTGGGCCGGTCTGGTTCGGTTTGAGCCGGTTTGAGCCGGATTGTGCCGGTCTGGTGCGGTATGATCCGGTTTGAGAGGGTGTGGTCCGGTTTGATCCAGTCTAATCCGATCAAAACCGGTTTGAGCTAGTCAGGTCTGGTTTGAGCCGGTCAAAACAGGTTCAAGCTGGTCTGGTCTGGTTTGAGCTGGTCAAAATAGGTTTGAGCCAGTTTGGCCCGGTTTTAGGTGGTCTGGGCCAGTCTGGTCCGGTTTGATCTGGTCTCATCCGGTCAAAACCGGTTTGAGCCGGTCTGGTCTTGTTTGCGCCAGTCTGGTCTTGTTTGAGATGGTCAAAATCTGATTGAGCCGGTTTGGCCCGGTTTTAGCCTGTCTGGGCCGGTCTGGTTCGGTTTGAGCCAGTTTGAGCCGGTTTGTGCTGGTCTGGTCCGGTATGATCCGGTTTGGGAAGTTCTGGTCCCGTTTGATCCGGTCTATTCCAGTCAAAACGGGTTTGATCCGGTCAGGTCTGGTTTGAGCCGGTGAAAACAGGTTCGACCCGGTATGGTCTGGTTTGAGCCGGTCAAAACAAGTTTGAGCCGGTTTGGCACGGTTTTAGGTGGTCTAGGCCTGTCTGGTCCGGTTTGATCTGGTTTGAGCTGGTCGGTCTGGTTTGAGCCGGTCAAAACCGGTTTGAGCCGGTGTGGTCTGGTTTGAGCCGGTCAAAATAGGTTTGAGCCGGTTTGGCCCGATTTTAGGCGGTCTGGGCCGGTCTGGTCCGGTTTCATCTGGTTTTAGCTGGTCTGGGCCCGTCTGGTCTGGTTTGATCCGGTCTCATCCGGTCAAAATCGGTTTCAGTCGGTCAAAACCGGTTTGAGACCGTCAAAACCGGTTCGAGTCGTTCAAACCCAGTTTGAGCCAGTCAAAACCGGGTTGAACCGGTCTGGTCTAGTTTGATCTGGTCAAAACTGGTTTGAGCCGGTCTGGCCCAGTTATAGCCGGTCTGGGCCAGTGTAGTCCAGTTTGATCCGGTTTCAGCCGGTCTGGGCCTGTCTGGTCCAGTTTGATCCGGTGTGAGCCGGTCTGGTCCGGTTTGAGCAAGTCTGGTCTGGTTTGAGCCGGTCAAAACAGGCTGAGGCCGGTCAAAGCCGGTTTGAGCCGGTCTGGTCTTGTTTGAGCCGGTGAAAACCGGTTAGTGGCCCGGTTTTAGCCGGTCTGGGCCATTCTGCTCTGGTTTGCCCGGGCTTCAGCTGTTCTGGGTCGGTCTGGTGCTGTTTCATCTGGTTTCAACCGATCTGGTCAAGTTTTATCCTGTCTCATCCGGTCAAAACCGGTTTGAGCCAGTCTCGTCTGGTTTGAGCGGTTCTCGTCTGGTTTGAGCCGGTCAAAACCTGATTGAGCCAGTTTGCCCCGGTTTTAGACTGTCTGGGCCCGTCTGGTTTGGTTTGAGCCGGTATGAGCTGGTTTGTGCTGGTCTGATCCAGTATGATCCAGTTTGAGAAGGTTTGGTCCGGTTTGATCCGGTCTAATCCGGTCAAAACCGGTTTGAGCCGGTCAAACCAGGTTCGAGCTGCTCTGGTCTGGTTTGAGCCAATCTGGTCTGGTTTGAACCGGTCAAAACCGGTTTGTTGCCCAGTTTTAGGTGGTCTGGGCCAGTCTGGTCCGGTTTGATCAGATTTTTGCCAGTCTGGGACGTTCTGATTCGGTTTGATCCGGTCTCATCCTGTCAAAACCGGTTATAGCCGGTCAAAACCGGTTTCAGCCGGTCTGGGGTGATTTGAGAAGGTCAAAACCGGTTTGAGCCTTTTAAAACCGGTTTGAGCAGGTCTGGTCTGGTCTGAGCCGGTCTGGTCTGAATTCAGCCATTCACAACCTGTTCGAGCCGGTCAAAATCAGTTTGAGCCGGTTTGGTCAAGTTGAAGCTAGTCAAATCCGATTCGAGCCTGTCTGAGCCGGTCTAGTCTGGTTTGATCCGGTCTAATGAGGTCAAAACCGGTTTGAGCCGGTGAAAACCGGTTTTAGACGGACTGGAGTGGTTTGAGCAAGTCAAAACCGGTTTGAGCCGGTCTGGTCTGGTTTGAGACGGTCAATACCGGTTTGAGCCAGACTGGTCTGGTTTGAGCCAGTCAAACCGGTTTGTGGCCCGGTTTTAGCCAGACTGGGCCGGTCTGGTCCGGTTTCATCCGGTTTTAGCCGGTCTGGGCCCGTCTGTTCCGGTTTGATCCGGTCTCATATGGTCAAAATCGGTTTCAGCCAGTCAAAATTGGTTTGAGACGGTCTACTGTGGTTTGAGAAGGTAACAACCGGTTTGAGCCGGTCAAAACCGGTTCGAGCTGTTCCAAACCGGTTTGAGCCAATCAAAACCGGATTGAACTGGTCTGGTCTGGTTTGAGCCAGTAAAAACCATTTTGAGCCGGTGTGGTCTGGTTTGAGCCGGTCTGGTCTGGTTTGAACCGGTGAAAACCGGTTTATGGCCCAGTTTTACGAGGTCTGGGCCACTCTGGTCCGGTTTGATCCGATTTTAGCCGGTCTGGGCCAGTCTGGTCCGGTTTGATCCAATTTTAGCCGGTCTGGGCCGGTCTGATTTGGTTTGATCTGGTCTCATTCGGTCAAAAACGATTTTAGCCGTTGAAAACCGGTTTCAGCCGGTCTGATGTGGTTTGAGCAGGTCAAAACCGGTTTGAGCCGGTCTGGTCTGGTTTGAGCCGGTCAAAACCGGTTTGTGGCCCGGTTTTAGCTGGTCTGGGCCAATCTGGTCTGGTTTGATCTGGTTTCATCTGGTCTGTGCCGGTCGAGTCCGGTTTGATCCGGTCAAAACCACTTTCAGCCAGTCAAAACCGGTTTGAGCTGGTCTGGTCTGGTTTGAGACGGTCTGGTCTGGTTTTAGCCTTCAAAACCGGCTCAGGTCTGACAAATCCGGTTTGAGCCGGTCTGGTCTGGTTTGAACCGGTCAAAACCGGTTTGTGGCCCAGTTTTAGGCGTTCTGGGCCGATCTGGTCCGGTTTGATCTGATTTTAGCCAGTCTGGGCTGGTCTGATTTGGTTTCAACTGGTCTCAACTGGTCAAAACCGGTTTTAGCCAGTCAAAACCGGTTTCAGCCGGTCTGGTGTGGTTTCTGCAGGTCAAAACCGGTTTGTGGCCCAATTTTAGCCGGTCTGGGCCAGTCTGCTCCGGTTTGATCCGGTTTCAGCTGGTCTGGGCCAGTCGACTCCGGTTTGATCCGGTCAAAACCGCTTTGAGCCAGTCAAAACCGGTTTGAGCCGGTCTGGTCTAGTTTGAGCCAGTCAAAACCGGTTTGTGGCCCGGTTTTAGCCGGTCTGGCCCGGTCTGGCCCTGTTTACTCTGGCTTCAGCTGTTTTGGGCCGGTCTAGTGCAGTTTCATCCGGTTTGAGCTGGTCTGGTTCGGTTTTATCCTGTCTCATCCAGTCAAAACCAGTTAGATCCGGTCTGTTCTGGATGAGCCGGTCAAAACTGGTTTGAGCCAGTCTGGTCTGGTTTGAGCCGGTCTGGTCTGGTTTGAGCCGGTCAAAACCTGATTCAGCCAGTTTGGCCCAGTTTTAGCCTGTCTGGGCTGGTCTGGTTCGGTTTGAGTCGTTTTGAGCCCGTTTGTGCCGGTCTGGTCTGGTATGATCCGGTTTGAGAAGGTCTGGTCCGGTTTGATCCGGTTTAATCCAGTCAAAACCGGTTTGAGCCGGTCTGGTATGGTTTGGGCCGGTCAAAACAGGTTCGAGGCGGTCTGGTCTCTTTTGAGCCGGTGAAAATAGGTTTGAGCCGGTTTGGCCCGGTTTTAGGTGGTCTGGGCCGGTCTGCTCCCGTTTGATATGGTTTGAGCCGGTCTGGTCTGGTTTGAGCCGGTCAAAACCAGTTTGAGCCGGTCTGGTCTGGTTTGAGCCCGTCAAAATAGGGTTGAGACGGTCTGGTCTTGTTTGAGCCGGAGTGGTCTTGTTTTAAACGGTCTGGTCTGGTTTGAGCCGATCAAAACCTGTTTGTGGCCCGGTATTAGCTGGTCTGGCCCGGTCTGGTCCTGTTTGCTCTGGCTTCCGCTGTTCTGGGCCGGTGTGGTGCGGTTTCATCCGGTTTGAGCCAGTATGGCCTGGTTTTATGCGGTCTGGGCCAGTCTGTTCCGTTTGATCCAGTTAGAGCCGTTCTGGTCTGGTTTGAGCCGGTCAAAACCGGTGTGAGCCGGTATGGTCTGCTGTGAGCCGGTCAAAATAGGTTTGAGCAGGTTTGGCCCGGTTTTAGGCGGTCTGGGACGTTCTGTTCCGTTTAGATCCGGTTTTAGCCTGTCTGGGCCCGTCTGGTCCGGTTTGATCCGGTCTCATATGGTCAAAGTCGGTTTCAGCCGGACAAAACCGGTTTGAGCCAGTCGGGTGTGGTTTGAGACGGTCAAAACCGGTTTGAGCCGGTCAAAACCGGAATAAACCGGTCCGGTCTGGTTTGAGCCGGTCAAAACCGGCTCAGGACGGCCAAAACAGGTTTGAGCCGGTCTGGTCTGGTTTGAAGCGGTCAAAACCGGTTTGTGGCCCAGTTTTAGGTGGTCTGGGCCGGTCTTTTCCGGTTTGTTCCGATTTTAGCCGTTCTGCACCGGTCTGATTCGGTTTGATCGGGTCCCATCCGGTCAAAACCGGTTTTAGCCAGTTAAAACCGTTTTCAGCTGGTCTGGTGTGGTTTGAGCAGGTCAAAACCGGTTTGAGCCGGTTTGGTATGGTTGAAGCCAATCAAAACCGATTCGAGCCTCTCTGAGCCGGTCTGGTCCTGTTTGATCCGGTCTCATTTAGTCAAAACCGGTTTGAGACGGTGTGGTCTTGTTTGAGCCGTTCTGGTCTTGTTTGAAACGGTCTGGTATGGTTTGAGCCGGTGAAAACCAGTTTGTGGACCGGTTTTAGCCGGTCTGGCCCGGTCTGGTCCGGTATGCTCTGGCTTCAGCTGTTCTGGGCCGGTCTGGTGCGGTTTCATCCGGTTTGAGTCGGTTTGGCCCGGTTTCATGCGGCCTGCACCGGTCTGGTCCCGTTTGATCCGGTTTGAGCCGGTCTGGTCTGGTTTGAGCCGGTCAAAACCGGTTTCAGTCGGTCAAAACCGGTTTGAGCCGGTCTGCTCTGGTTTGAGCCGGTCATAACCGGTTTGAGCCACTCTGGCCCGGTTTTAGGCGGTCTGGGCCGGTCTGGTCCGGTTAGATCCGGTTTTAGCCGGTCTGGGCCTGTCTGATCCGGTTTGATCCAGTCTCATATGGTCAAAATCGGTTTCAGCTGGTCAAACCCGGCTTGAGGCAGTCTGGTGTGGTTTGAGATGGTCAAAACCCTTTTGAGCCGGTCAAAACCGGTTCGAGCCATTCAAAACCGGTTTGAGCCGGTCAAAACCGGATTGAACCGGTCCGGTCTGGTTTTAGCAGGTCAAAACCGGCTCAGGTCGGTCAAAACAGGATTGAGCCGGTATGGTCTGCTTTGAAGCGGTCAAAACCGGTTTGTGGCCCAGTTTTAGGCGGTCTGGGCCGGTCATGTCCGGTTTGATACGATTTTAGCCGTTCTGCGCCGGTCTGATTCGGTTTGATCAGGTCTCATCCGGTCAAAACCGGTTTTAGCCGGTTAAAACCGGTTTCAGCTGGTCTGGTGTGGTTTGAGCAGGTCAAAACCGGTTAGAGCCGGTCAAAACCGGTATGAGCCAGTTTGGTCCGGTTGAAGCCAGTCAAAACCGATTCGAGCCTCTCTGAGCCAGTATGGTCCAGTTTGATCTGGTCTAATCAGGTCAAAACCGGTTTGAGCTGGTGAAAACCGGTTTTAGCCGGTCTGGAGTGGTTTGAGCCTGTCAAAACCAAATTGAGCCAGTGAAAACTAGTTTGAACCGGTCTGGTCCGTTTTGAGCCGGTCCAAACCGGTTGGAGCTGGTCTGGCCCGGTTTTAGCCGGTCTGGGCTGGTCTGGTCCTGTTTGATCTGGTTTCAGCCGGTCTGGGACTGTCTGGTCCAGTTTGATCCTGAGTGAGCCGGTCTGGTCTGGTTTGATCCGGTGTCATCCGGTCAAATCCGGTTTGAGCCGGTCTGGTCCGGTTTGAGCCAGTCTGGTATGGTTTGAGCCGGTCAGGTCTGGTTTGAGCCAGTCAAAATGGGTTTGTGGCCCAGTTTTAGGCGGTCTGGCCCGGTCTGGTCTGGTTTGCTCTGGCTTCAGCTGTTCTGGGCCGGTCTGGTGCGGTTTCATCCGGTTTGAGCCGGTCTGGCCCGGTTTTATTCTGTCTCATCTGGTCAAAACCGGTTTGAGCCGGTTTGGTCTGGTTTGAGCTGGTCAAAACCGGTTTGATCCGGTCTGGTGTGGTTTCAGCCGGTCTGGTCTGGTTTGAGCCGGTCTGATCTGGTTTGAGCTGGTCAAATCCGGCTCAGGTCGCTCAAAACCGGTTTGAGGTGGTCTGGTCTGGTTTGAGCCGGTCAAAACCGGTTTGAGGCGATTTGGCCTAGTTTTAGCCGGTCTTTTCTTGTTTGAGACGCTCTGGTCTTGTTTGAGGTGGTCGAAACCTGTTTGAGCCGGTTTGGCCCGGTTTTAGCCGGTCTGGGCTGGTCTGGTACGGTGTGATGGTTTTTGCGCCTGTCTGGTCGGGTTTGATCCGGTCTCATCCAGTCAAAACCCGTTTCAGCCGGTCTGGTCTTGTTTGAGCTGGTTAAAACCGGTTTGAGATGACTTGGCCCAGTTTTAGCCGGTCTGGGCCGGTCTGGTCCGGTTTGATGCGGTTTCAGCTGTTCTGGACCGGTCGAGTCCGGTTTGATCCGTTTTGAGCCGGTCTGGTCCGGTTTGATCCGGTCTCATCCGGTCAAAACCGGTTTGAGCCGGTCTGGTCTGGTTTGAGCCGGTCAAAACCGGTTTGTGGCCCAATATTAGCCGGTCTGGGCCAGTCTGCTCCGGTTTGATCCGGTTTCAGCTGGTCTGGGCCAGTCGAGTCTGGTTTGATCCGGTCAAAACCGCTTTGAGCCGGTCAAAACCGGTTTGAGCCGGTCTGGTCTAGTTTAAACCGGTCAAAACCGGTTTGTGGCCCGGTTTTAGCCGGTCTGGCCTGGTCTGGTCCTGTTTACACCGGCTTCAGCTGTTTTGGGCTGTTCTAGTGTGGTTTCATCCGGTTTGAGCCGGTCTGGTTCGGTTTTATCCTGTCTCATCCGGTCAAAACCGGTTAGATCCGGTCTATTCTGGTTGAGCCGGTCAAAAGTGGTTTGAGCCAGTCTGGTCTGGTTTGAGCCGGTCTGGTCTGGTTTGAGCCGGTCAAAACCTGATTGAGCGAGTTTGGCCCGGTTTTAGCCTGTCGGGGCTGGTCTGGTTCGGTTTGAGTCGTTTTGAGCCCGTTTGTGCCGGTCTGGTCCGGTATGATCCGGTTTGAGAAGGTCTGGTCCGGTTTGATCCGGTTTAATCCAGTCAAAACCGGTTTGAGCCGGTCTGGGATGGTTTGGGCCAGTCAAAACAGGTTCGAGGCGGTCTGGTCTCTTTTGAGCCGGTGAAAATAGGTTTGAGCCGGTTTGGCCCGGTTTTAGGCGGTCTGGGCTGGTCTGCTCCCGTTCATACGGTTTGAGCCGGTCTGGTCTGGTTTGAGCCAGTCAAAACCGGTTTGAGCCAGTCTGGTCTGGTTTGAGCCGGTCAAAAGAGGTTTGAGCTGGTTTGGCCTGGTTTTAGGCGGTCTGGACCGGTCTGGTACGTTTTGATCCGGTTTTAGCTGGTCTGGGCCCGTCTGGTCCGGTTTGATCCGGTCTCAACTGGTCAAAATCGGTTTCAGCCATTCAAAACCGGTTTGAGCCGTTCTGGTCTGGTTTGAGCTGGTCGAAACCGGTTCGAGCCGTTCAAAACAGGTTTGACCCGGTCAAAACGGGATTGAAATGGTCTGTTCTGGTTTGAACCTGTCAAAACCAGTTTGTGGCCCAGTTTTAGGCGGTCTGGGCAGGTCTGGTCCGGTTTGATCCGTTTTTAGTCGGTCTGGGCTGGTCTGATTCGGTTTGATCCGGTCTCATCCGGTCACAACCGGTTTTAGGCGGTCAAAACCGGTTTCATCCGGTCTGGTGTGGTTTGAGCAGGTCAAAACCGGTTTGAGCCGGTCTGGTCTGGTTTGAGCCGGTCTGGTCTTGTTTGAGCCATTCAAAACCTGTTCGAGCTGGTCAAAAACCAGTTTGAGCTGTTATGGTCTGGTTGAAGCCAGTCAAAACAGTTTCGAACCTGTCTGAGCCAGTCTGGTCCGGTTTGATGCAGTCTAATCAGGCCAAAACCGTTTTGAGCTGGTGAAAACTGGTTTTGACTTGTCTGGAGTGGTTTGAGCTGGTCTAAACCGGTTTCAGATGGTCAAAATCGGATTGAGCCAGTCAAAACCGGTTTGAACCGGTCTGGTCTGGTTTGAGCCGGTCAAAGCCAGTTTGACCCAGTCTGGCCCGGTTTTAGCCGGTCTCGGCCAGTCTGGTCCTGTTTGATCTGGCTTCAGCCGGTCTGGGCTTGTCTGGTCCGGTTTGATCCAGTGTGAGCTGGTTTGGTGTGGTTTGATCCAGTGTCATCCGGTCAAACCTGGTTTGAGTTGGTCTGGTCCGGTTTGAGCCAGTCTGGTGTGGTTTGAGCCTGTCAATACCGGTTTGTGGCCCGGTTTTAGCCGGTCTGCCCGGGTCTGGTCTGGTTTGCTCTGGCTTCAGCTGTTCTGGGCCGGTCTGGTGCGGTTTCATCCTGTTTGAGCCGCTCTGGTCCGGTTTTATTCTGTCTCATCTGGTCAAAACCAGTTTGAGCCGGTCTGGTCTAGTTTGAGCCAGTCAAAACCGGTTTGAGCCGGTCTGGTGTGGTTTGAGCCGGTCTCGTATGGTTTGAGCCGGTCTGATCTGGTTTGAGCTGGTAAAAACCGGCTCAGGTCGGTCAAAACGGTTTTGAGCCGGTCAGGTCTGGTTTGAGCTGGTAAAAACCGGTTTGAGCCGATTTGGCCCTTTTTTAGCCGTTCTGAGCTGGTCTTTTCTGGTTTGAGACGGTTTGAGCCAGTCTGCTCCGGTTTGATCCGGTCTCATCCAGTCAAAACCGATTTGAGACGGTCTGGTCTTGTTTGAGCTGGAGTGGTCTTGTTTTAAATGGTCTGGTCAGGTTTGAGCTGGTCAAAACCGGTTTGTGGCCCGGTATTAGCCGGTCTGGCCCGGTCTGGTCCTGTTTGCTCTGGCTTCCGCTGTTCTGGGCCGCTGTGGTGCGGTTTCATCCGGTTTGAGCCAGTATGGCCCGGTTTTATTCAGTCTGGGCCGGTCTGTTCCCGTTTGATCCGGTTTGAGCCGTTCTGGTCTGGTTTGAGCCGGTCAAAACCGGTTTCAGCCGGTCGAAACCGGTTTGAGCTGGTCTGGTCTGTTGTGAGCCGGTCAAAATAGGTTTGAGCCAGTTTGGCCCGGTTTTAGGCGGTCTGGGACGTTCTGTTCCGTTTAGATCCGGTTTTAGCCCGTCTGGGCCCGTCTGGTCCGGTTTGATCAGGTCTCATATGGTCAAAGACGGTTTCAGCCGGTCGAAACTGGTTTGAGCCAGTCGGGTGTGGTTTGAGACGGTCAAAACCGGTTTGAGCCGGTCAAAACCGGAATAAACCATTCCAGTCTGGTTTGAGCCGGTCAAAACCGGCTCAGGTCGGCCAAAACAGGTTTGAGCCGGTCTGGTCTGGTTTGAAGCGGTCAAAACCGGTTTGTGGCCCAGTTTTAGGCGGTCTGGGCCGGTCTTTTCCGGTTTGTTCTGATTTTAGCTGTTCTGCGCCAGTCTGATTCGGTTTGATCGGGTCTCATCCGGTCAAAACCGGTTTTAGCCGGTGAAAACCGTTTTCAGCCGGTCTGGTGTGGTTTGAGCAGGTCAAAACCGGTTTGAGCCGGTTTGGTATGGTTGAAGCCAATCAAAACCGATTCGAGCCTCTCTGAGCCAGTCTAGTCCTGTTTGATCCGGTCTCATCCAGTCAAAACCGGTTTCAGACGGTCTGGTCTTGTTTGAGCCGATCTGGTCTTGTTTGAAACGGTCTGGTATGGTTTGAGCCGGTCAAAACCGGTTTGTGGACCGGTTTTAGCCGGTCTGGCCCGGTCTGGTCCGGTATGCTCTGGCTTCAGCTGTTCTGGGTCGGTCTGGTGCGGTTTCATCCGGTTTGAGTCTGTTTGGCCCGGTTTCATGCGGTCTGCACTGGTCTGGTCCCGTTTGATCCGGTTTGAGCCAGTCTGGTCTGGTTTGAGCTGGTCAAAACCGATTTCAGTGTCAAAACCGGTTTGAGCCGGTCTGCTCTGGTTTGAGCCGGTCATAACCGGTTTGAGCCGGTCTGGCCCGGTTTTAGGCAGTCTGGGCCAGTCTGGTCCGGTTCGATCCGGTTTTAGGCAGTCTGGGCCTGTCTGGTCCGGTTTGATCTGGTCTCATATTGTCAAAATCGGTTTCAGCCGGTCAAACCCGGTTTGAGGCGGTCTGGTGTGGTTTGAGCCGGTCAAAACCGGTTCGAGCCATTCAAAACCGGTTTGAGCCGGTCAAAACCGGATTGAACCAGTCTGGTCTGGTTTGAGCCGGTCAAAACCGATTTGAGCCAGTCTGGTCTGGTTTGAGATGGTCTGGTCTGGTTTGAGCTGGTCAAAACCGGCTCAGGTCTGTCAAAACCGGCTTGAGCAGGTCTGGTCTGGTTTGAACCCATCAAAACTGGCTTGTGGCCCAGTTTTAGGAGGTCTGTGCTGGGCAGGTCTGGTTTCATCCGATTTTAGACGGTCTGGGATGGTCTGATTTGGTTTGATCCGGTCTCATCCGGTCAAAACCGGTTTTAGCCGGTCAAAACCGGTTTAAGCTGGTTTGGTCTGGTTTGAGCCGGCCTGGTCAGGTTTCAGCTGGTGAAAACCCGTTCGAGCCAGTCAAAACCGGTTTGAGCCGGTTTGGTCTGGTTGAAGCCAGTCAAAATCGATTTGATCATGTCTGAGAAGGTCTGGTCCGGTTTGACACAGTCTAATCAGGTCAAAACCTGTTTGAGCTGGTGAAAACCGGTTTTAGCGGTCTGGAGTTGTTTGATCTGGTCAAAATTGGTTTGCGCTGGTCTGGTCTGGTTTGAGATGGTCTGGTCTGGTTTGAGCCAGTCAAAACTGGTTTGAACCGGTTTGTTCTGGTTGAAGCCCGTCAAAACCGATTCGAGCCTGTCTGTGCTGGTCTGGTCCAGTTTGATCCAGTCTAATCAGGTCAAAACCTGTTTGAGCCGGTGAAAACCGGTTTTAGCCTGTCTGGAGTGGTTTGAGCCGGACAAAACTGGTTTGAGCCGGTCAAAACCGTATTGAGCCAGTCAAAACCGGTTTGAACCGGTCTGGTCTGGTTTGAGCCGGTGAAAACTGGTTTGAGCCAGTGTGGCCCGGTTTTCACCGGTCTCAGCCGATCTGGTCGGATTTGATCCGGTTTCAACCGGTCTGTGCCTGTCTGGTTCAGTTTTATCCAGTGTGAGCCGGTCTGGTCTGGTTTGATTTGTGTCGCCCGGTCAAAACCGGTTTGAGCGGGTCTGGTCCGGTTTGAGCTGGTCTGGTCTGCTTTGAGCCGGTAAAAACCGGTTTGAGCCGTTTTGGTCTGGTTTGAGCTGGTCAAAACTACTTTGTGACCCCGTTTTAGGCGATCTGGACAAGTCTGCTCCAGTTTGATCCGATTTTACCCGGTCTGGGCAGGTCTGATTCGGTTTGATCCGGTCTCATCTGGTCAAAACCGGTTTTAGCCGGTCAAAAACCGGTTTCAGCCAGTCTGGTGTGGTTTCAGCAGGTCAAAACCGGTTTGAGCCGGTCTGGTCAGGTTTGAGCCATTCTGTTCTGGTTTGAGCCCGTCAAAACGGGTTCGAGCTGGTCAAAACCGGTTTGAGCTGGTTTGGTCTGGTTGAAGACAGTCAAAACCGATTCGAGCCTGTCTAAGGCGGTCTGGTCCGGTTTGATCCGGTCTAATCAGGTCAAAACCGTTTTGAGCCGGTGAAAACGGTTTTAGCCGTTCTGGAGTGGTTTGAGACGGTCAAAACTGGTTTCAGCCGGTCAAAACCAGATTGAGCCAGTCAAAACCGGTTTGAACTGGTCTGGTCGGGATTGATCGGTCAAAACCGGTTTGAGCTGGTCTTGCCCGGTTTTAGCCTGTCTGGGCCGGTCTGGTCCAGTTTGATCCACTTTCAGCCGGTCTGGGTCTATCTGGTCCGGTGTCATCCGGTGTGAGCCGGTGTGGTCCGGTTTGATCCGGTGTCATCCGGTCAAAACCGATTTGAACTGATTTGGTCTGTTTTGAGCCAGTCTAGTCTGGTTTGAGCCGGTCAAAACCGTTTTGAGCCGGTCTGGTCTAGTTTGAAACGTTCAAAATAGGTGTGACCCGGTTTGGCCCAGTTTTAGGCTGTCTGGGCCGGTCTGGTCTGGTTGGATCCGGTTTTAGCCGGTCTGGGCCCGTCTGGTCCGGTGTGATCCGGTCTCATCCAGTGAAAATCGGTTTCAGGGGGTCAAAACCGGTGTGAGCCGGTCTAGTGTGGTTTGAGCCGGTCAAAACCGGTTTGAGCCGGTCACAACTGGTTCGAGCCGTTCAAAACCCGTTTGAGACGGTCAAAACCGGATTGAACCGGTCTGGTCTGGTTTGACCCGGTCAAAACCGGTTTGAGCAGGTCAAAACCGGTTTGAGCTGGTCTGGTCTGGTTTGAGCCAGTCTGGTCGGTTTTGAGCCGGTGAAAACCGGCTCAAGTCAGTCAAAACCGGTTTGAGCCGGTCTGGTCTGGTTTGAAGCCATCAAAACCAGTTTGTGGCCAAGTTTTGGCCGTCTGGGCCGGTCTGGTCCGGTTTGATCCGATTTTAGCTGGTCTGGGCCGGTCTGATTCGGTTTGATCCAGTCTCATCTGGTCAAAACAGGATTTAGCCAGTCAAAACCGGTTTCAGCCAGTCTGGTGTGGTTTGAGAAGGTCAAAACCGGTTTGAGCCAGTCAAAACGGGTTTGAGCCGGTCTGGTCTGGTTCGAGCCAGTCTGGTCTGTCTTAAGCCGGTCAAAATTGGCTTGTGGCCCGGTTTCAGCCGGTCGGGGCCGGTCTGGTCTGGTTTGATCCGGTTTCAGCTGGTCTGGGCCGGTCGAGTCCGGTTTGATCCGGTCAATACCGCTTTGAGCCGTTCAAAACCAGTTTGAGCCAGTTTGGTCTGGTTTGAGCCGGTCAAAACCGGTTTGAGCCGGTCTGGCCCGGTTTTAGCTGGTCTTGGTTGGTCTGGTCCGGTTTTATCTGTTTTCAGCCGGTCTGGGCCTGTCTGGTTTGGTTTGATCCGGTGTGAGCCGGTCTGGTCCGGTTTGATCCGGTGTCATCCGATCAAAACCGGTTTGAGCCAGTCTGGTCCGTCTTGAGCCGGTCTGGTCGGTTTTGAGCTGGTGAAAATCGGCTCAGGCTGGTCAAAACCGGTTTGAGCCAGTTGGGCCAATCTTGTCCGGTTTGCTCGGGCTTCAGCTGTTCTGGGCCGGTCTGGTGCGATTTCATCCGGTTTGAGCCGGTCTGGTCCGGTTTTATCCTGTCTCATCCGTCAAAGCCGGTTTGAGCCGGTCTGGTCTGGTTTGAGCCAGTCAAAACCGGTTTGAGACCGTCTGTTCTGGATTCAGCCGTTCTGGTCTGCTTTGATCCGGTCAAAGTCTGATTGACCCGGTTTGGCCCGATTTTAGCCTGTCTGGTGCGGACTGGTTTGGTTTGAGCCGGTTTGAGCCGGTTTGTGTTGGTCTGCTCCGGTATGAACTGGTTTCAGAAGGTCTTGTCCGGTTTGATCCGGTCTAATTCGGTCAAACCCGGTTTGAGCCGGTCTGATCTGGTTTGAGCCGGTCAAAACAGGTTCGAGGCGGTCTGCACTGGTTTGAGCCACACGAAATAGGTTTGAGCTGGTTTGGCCCGGTTTTAGGCGGTCTCGGCCGGTCTGGTCCCGTTTGATCCGATTTTAGCCAGTCTGGGCCAGTCTGATTCGGTTTGAACCGGTCTCATCCGGTCAAAATCGGTTTTAGCCTGTCAAAACCGGTTTGAGCCGGTCTGGTCTGTTTTGAGCCGGTCAAAACCGGTTGGTGGCCCGGTTTTAGCCAGTCTGGGCCGGTCTGGTCCAGTTTGACCGGTTTCAGCTGCTCTGGGCCGGTCGAGTCCAGTTTGTTCCAGTCAAATCGCTTTGAGCTGGTCAAAACCGGTTTGAGCTGGTCTGGTGTGGTTTGAACCCGTCAAAACCTGTTTGTGGCCCAGTTTTAGGCGGTCTGGGCCGGTCTGTTCTAGTATGTTCCGATTTAAGCCGGTCTGGGCCAGTCTAATTCGGTTTGATCTGGTCTCATCCTGTAAAAACTGGTTTGAGCCGGTAAAAACCGATTTCAGGCGGCCTCGTGTGGTTTGAGCTGATCAAAACCGGTTTGAGTCGGTGAAAACCGGTTTGAGCCTGTCTGGTCTGGTTTGAGCCGGTCTGGTCTGGTTTGAGCCGGTCAAAACCGGTTTGAGCCGGTTTGGTCTGGTTGAAACCAGTCAAAACCGATTCGAGCCTATCTGAGATGGTCTGGTCCTGTTTGATCCGGTCTAACCAGGTCAAAACCAGTTTGAGCCGGTGAAAACAGGTTTTAGCCGGTCTGGAGTGGTTTGAGCCGGTCAAAACCGGTTCGAGCTGGTGAAAACAAGATTGAGCCGGTTTGGTCTGGTTGAAGACAGTCAAAACGGATTCGAGCCTGTCTGAGCTGGTCTGGTCCGGTTTGATCCGTTCTAAATAGGTCAAAAGCGGTTTGAGCCGGTCAAAACCGGTTTTAGCCGGTCTGGACTGGTTTGAGCCGGTCAAAACCGGTTTGAGTCGCTCAAAACCAGATTGAGCCAGTCAAAACCGGTTTGAACTGGTCCGGTCTGGATTGAGCCGGTCAAAACCGGTTTGAGCCAGTCTGGCCCGGTTTTAGCCGGTCTGGTCCGGTCTGGTTCGGTTTGATCCAGTTTCAGCCTTTCTGGGCCTGTCTGGTCCGGTTTGATCCGGTGTGAGCCGGTCTTGTCCGGATTGATCCGGTGTCATCCAGTCAAAACCGGTTTGAGCCAGTCTGCTCCGGTTTGATACGGTCTGGTCTGGTTTGAAACGGTGAAAACCGGTTTGAGCCGGTCTGGTCTGGTTTGTGTCGGTCAAAACCGGTTTGTGGCCCGGTTTTATCCGGTCTGGGCCGGTCTGGGCCGGTTTGATCCGGTTTCAGCCTATCTGGCCAGGTCTGGTCTGGTTTGAGCCAGTCAAAATAGGTTTGAGCCGGTTAGGCGTGGTTTTAGGTGGTCTTGGCCGTTCTGGTCCGGTTTGTACCAGTTTTAGCCAGACTTGGCTCGTCTGTTCCGGTTTGATCCAGTCTCATATGGTCAAAATCGGTTTCAGCCGGTCAATACCGGTTTGAGCCGGTCTGGTGTGGTTTTAGCTGGTCAAAACCGGTTTGAGGCTGTCAAAACCAGTTCGAGCCATTCAAAACTGTTTTGAGCCAGTCAAAACTGGATTGAAACGGTCTGGTCTGGTTTGAGCCGGTAAAAACCGCTATGAGCCAGTCAAAACCTTTTTGAGCTGGTCTGGTCTGGTTTTAGCCGGTCTGATCTGGTTTGAGCCAGTCAAAACCGGTTTGTGGGCAGTTTTAGGCGGTCTGGGCCAGTCTGGTCTGGTTTGATCCGATATTTGCCAGTCTGGGCTGCTCTGATTCGGTTTGATCCGGTCTCATCCGGTCAAAACTGGGTTCAGCCTTTCTGGTGTGGTTTGAGCAGGTCAAAACCGGTTTGAGCCGGTCTCGTCTGGTTTGAACCGGTCTGGTCTGGTTTGAGCCGGTCAAAACCGGTTCGAGCCGGTCAAAACCGGTTTGAATCGGTTTGGTCTGCTTGAAGCCAGTCAAAACCGGTTCGAGCCTGTCTGAGCCGGTGTGGCCTGGTTTGATCCGGTCTAATCAGGTCAAAATCGGTTTGAGCCAGTGAAAACCAGTTTAAGCCGGTCTGGAGTGGTTTGATACGGTCAAGACCTGTTTGAGATGTTGAAAACCGGATTGAGCCTATCAAAACCGGTTTGAACCGGTCTGGTCTGGTTTGAGCCGGTCAAAACCGGTTTGAGCCGGTCTGGCCCTGTTTTAGCCGTTCTGGGCCGGTCTGGTCCGGTTTGATCCGGTTTCAGCCGGTCTGGGCCTGTCTGGTTCACTTTGACCCGGTGTGAGCCAGTCTGGTCAGGTTTGTTCCAGTGTCATCCGGTCAAAACCGATTTTAGCCGTTCTGGTCCGGATTGAGCCGGTCTGGTCTGGTTTGAGCCTGTCAAAACCGGCGCAGCCCGGTCAAAACCAGTTTGAGCCGGTCTGGTCTTGTTTGAGCCTGTCAAAACCGGTTTGTGGCCCAGTTTTAGCCAGTCTGGGCCGGTCTGTTTCGGTTTGAGTGGCTTTGAGTCGGTTTGTGCTGGTCTGGTCCGGTATGATCCGGTTTGGGAAGGTCTGGTCCGGTTTGATCCGGTCTAATCCTGCCAAAACCGGTTTGAGCCGGTCTGGTCTGGTTTGAGCCGGTCAAAACATGTTCGAGCCGATCTGGTCTGGTTTGAGCCGGTCAAAATAAGTTTGAGCTGGTTTATCACGGTTTTAGGCGGTCTGGGCCGGTCTGGTCCGGTTTCATCCAGTTTGAGCCGGTCTGGTCTGGTATGAGCCGGTCAAAACCGGTTTGAGCCGGTCTGGTCTGGTTTGAGCCGGTCAAAACCTGATTGTGCCAGTTTGGCCCGGTTTTAGCCTGTCTGGGCAGGTCTGGTTCGGTTTGAGCCGGTTTGAGCCCGTTTGTGCTGGTCTGGTCTGGTATGATCCGATTTGAGAACGTTTTAGCCTTTCTGGGCCGTTCTGATTCGGTTTGATCTGGTCTCATCCGTTAAAAACGGGTTTTAGCCGGTCAAAACCGGTTTGAGCTGGTCTGGTGTGGTTTGAGCAGGTGAAAACCGGTTTGAGCCTCTGAAAAGGGTTTGAGCCAGTCTGGTCTGGTTTGAGCCGGTCAAAACCAGTTTGTGTCCCAGTTTTAGCCGGTCTGGCCTGGTCTGGTCCGGTTTGCTCCGGTTTCAGCTGTTCTGGGCCGGTCTGGTTCGGTTTCATCCGGTTTGAGCTGGTCTGGTCCGGTTTTATCCTGTCTCAACCGGTCAAAACCTGTTTGAGCCGCTCTGGTCTGGTTTGAGCCAGTCTGGTCTGGTTTGAGCCGGTCTGGTCTGTTTTGAGCCGGTCTAGTCTGGTATGAGCTGGTCTCCGCCGGTCTGGACTGGTTTTATCTGGTTTCAGCCGGTCTGGGCCTGTCTGGTCCGGTTTGATCTGGTTTGAGAAGGTCTGGTCCGGATTGGTGCAGTCTAATCCTGTCAAAACCGGTTTGAGCTAGTCTTGTCGGGTTTGAGCCGGTCGGGTCTGGTTTGTGCTGTTCAAAACCTGATTGAGCCAGTTTGGCCCGGTTTTAGCCTGTCTGGGCCGGACTGGTTCGGTTTGAGCCGGTTTGAGCCGGTATGCACTGGTCTGGTCCGGTATGATCCGGTTTGAGAAGGTCTGGTCCGGTTTGGTCCAGTCTAATCGGGAGAAAACCGGTTTGAGCCGCGCTGGTCTGGTTTGAGCCGGTCAAAACAGGTTCGAGACGGTCTGGCCTAGTTTGAGCTGGTCCAAATAGGTTTGAGCCGGTTTGGCCCAGTTTTATGCGGTCTGGGCCGGTCTGGTCCTGTTTGATCCGGTTTGAGCCGGTCTGGTCTGGTTTGAGCCAGTCAAAACCGGTTTGTGGCCCGGTTTTAGCCGGTCTGGGCTGGTCTGGTCTGGTTTTCTCCGGCTTCAGCTGTTCTGGTCCGATCTGGTGCGGTTTCATCTGGGTTGAGCCTGTCAAAACCGGTTTGAGCTGGTCAAAACCGGTTTGAGCCATTCTGGTCTGGTTTGAGCCGGTCTGGTGTGGTTTGAAAAGCGTGAAAACCGGTTTGTGGCCCAGTTTTAGGTGGTCTGGGCCGGTCTGGTCCGGTTTGATCCGATTTTAGCCAGTCTGGGCCAGACTGATTCGGTTTGATCCGGTCTCATCCGGTCAAAACCGGTTTTAGCCTGTCAAAACCGGTTTGAGCCGGTCTGGTCTGTTTTGAGCCGGTCAAAACCGGTTGGTGGCCCGGTTTTAGCCAGTCTGGGCCGGTCTGGTCCAGTTTGACCGGTTTCAGCTGCTCTGGGCCGGTCGAGTCCAGTTTGTTCCGGTCAAATCGCTATGAGCTGGTCAAAACCAGTTTGAGCCGGTCTGGTCTGGTTTGAACCCGTCAAAACCTGTTTGTGGCCCAGTTTTAGGCGGTCTGGGCCGGTCTGTTCTAGTATGTTCCGATTTAAGCCGGTCTGGGCCAGTCTAATTCGGTTTGATCTGGTCTCATCCTGTAAAAACCGGTTTGAGCCGGTAAAAAACCGATTTCAGGCGGCCTCGTGTGGTTTGAGCTGGTCAAAACCGGTTTGAGTCAGTGAAGACCGGTTTGAGCCTGTCTGGTCTGGTTTGAGCCGGTCTGGTCTGGTTTGAGCCGGTCAAAACGGGTTTGAGTCGCTCAAAACCAGATTGAGCCAGTCAAAACCGGTTTGAACTGGTCCGGTCTGGATTGAGCCGGTCAAAACCGGTTTGAGCCAGTCTGGCCCGGTTTTAGCCGGTCTGGTCCGGTCTGGTTCGGTTTGATCCGGTTTCAGCCTTTCTGGGCCTGTCTGGTCCGGTTTGATCCGGTGTGAGCCGGTCTTGTCCGGATTGATCCGGTGTCATCCAGTCAAAACCGGTTTGAGCCGGTCTGCTCCGGTTTGATATGGTCTGGTCTGGTTTGAAACGGTCAAAACCGGTTTGAGCCGGTCTGGTCTGGTTTGAGTCGGTCAAAACCGGTTTGTAGCCCGGTTTTATCCAGTCTGGGCCAGTCTGGTCCGGTTTGATCCGGTTTCAGCCTGTCTGGCCAGGTCTGGTCTGGTTTGAGCCAGTCAAAATAGGTTTGAGCCGGTTAGGCGTGGTTTTAGGTGGTCTTGGCCGTTCTGGTCCGGTTTGTACCAGTTTTAGCCAGACTTGGCTCGTCTGTTCCGGTTTGATCCAGTCTCATATGGTCAAAATCGGTTTCAGCCGGTCAATACCGGTTTGAGCCGGTCTGGTGTGGTTTTAGCTGGTCAAAACCGGTTTGAGGCTGTCAAAACCAGTTCGAGCCGTTCAAAACCGGTTTGAGCCAGTCAAAACTGGATTGAAACGGTCTGGTCTGGTTTGAGCCGGTAAAAACCGCTATGAGCCGGTCAAAACCTGTTTGAGCTGGTCTGGTCTGGTTTTAGCCGGTCTGGTCTGATTTGAGCCAGTCAAAACCGGTTTGTGGGCAGTTTTAGGCGGTCTGGGCCAGTCTGGTCCGGTTTGATCCGATATTAGCCGGTCTGGGCCGCTCTGATTCGGTTTGATCCGGTCTCATCCGGTCAAAACCGGTTTGAACCCATCTGTTCTGGTTTGAGCCGGTCAAAATAGGTTTGAGCCGGTTTGGCCCGGTTTTAGGCGGTCTGGGACGTTCTGGTCCAGTTAGATCCGGTTTTAGCCTGTCTGGGCCCGTCTGGTCCGGTTTGATCCGGTCTCATATGGTCAAAATCGGTTTCAGCCGGTCAAAACAAGTTTGAGGCGGTCTGCTGTGGTTTGAGACGGTCAAAACCGGTTTGAGCCAGTCAAAACCAGTTTGAGCCATTCTAAACCGGTTTGAGCCGGTGAAAACCGGATTGAACCGGTCCAGTCTGGTTTGAGACGGTCAAAACCGGTTTGAGCCGGTCTGGTCTGATTTGAGCCAGTCTGGTCTGGTTTGAGCCGGTCAAAACCGTCTCAGTTCTGTTAAAACAGGTTAGAGTCGGTCTGCTCTGGTTTGAAGCGGTGAAAACCGGTTTGTGGCCCAGTTTTAGGCGGTCTGAGCCGGTCTGGTCCGGTTTGATCCGATTTTAGCCGGTCTGGGCCGTTCTGATTCGGTTGGATCCGATCTAATCCGGTCAAAACCGGTTTTAGCCGGTCAAAATCGGTTTCAGACAGTCAGGTGTGGTTTGAGCAGGTCAAAACCTGTTTGAGCCGGTCAAAACCGGTTTGAGCTGGTCTGGTCCGGTTTGAGCCGGTCTGGTCTTGTTTGAGCTGGTCAAAACTGGTTGGAGCCGGTCAAAACCGGTTTGAGCCGGGTTGGTCTGCTTGAAACCAGTCAAAACCGATTCGAGTCTGTCTGAGCCGGTCTGGTCCGGTTTGATCCGGTCTAATCAGGTCAAAAACGGTTTGAGCCAGTGAAAACCAGTTTTAGCCGGTCTGGAGTGGTTTGAGCCGGTCAAAAGAGGTTTGTGGCCAGTTTTAGCCAGTCTGGGCTGGTCTGGTCTGGTGTGATCCGGTTTCAGCTGTTCTGGGTTGGTCGAGTCCGGTTTGATTGGTCAAAACCGCTTTGAGCCGGTCAAAACAGGTTTGAGCCGGTCTGGTCTGGTTTGAACCGGTCAAAATAGTTTTGAGCCGGTTTGGCCCGGTTTTAGGCGCTCTGGGCCGTTCTGGTTCTGTTAGATCCGGTTTTAGCCGGTCTGGTCTGGTTCGAGCCGGTCAAAACCGGTTTCAGCCGGTCAAAACCGGTTTGAGCCGGTCTGGTCTGGTGTGAGCTGGTCAAAATAGGTTTGAGCCGGTTTGGCCCGGTTTTAGGCGGTCTGGGATGTTCTGGTTCGGTTAGATCCGGTTTTAGCCTGTCTGGGCACTTCTGGTCCGGTTTGATTGGTCTCATATGGTCAAAATCGGTTTCGGCCAGTCAAAACCGGTTTGAGCCCGTCGGGTGTGGTTTGAGACGGTCAAAACCGGTTTGAGCCAGTCAAAAACGGAATAAACCGGTATGGTCTGGTTTGACTCGGTCAAAACCGGCTCTGGTCAGCCAAAACAGGTTTGAGCCAGTCTGGTCTGGTTTGAAGCGGTCAAAACCGGTTTGTGGCCCAGTTTTAGGCGTTCTGGGCCGGTCTTGTCTAGTTTGTTCCGATTTTAGCCGTTCTGCGCCGGTCTGATTCGGTTTGATCGTGTCTCATCCGGTCAAAACCGGTTTTAGCCGGTTAAAACCGGTTTCAGCCGGTCTGGTGTGGTTTGAGCAGGTCAAAACCGGTTAGAGCCGGTCAAAACCGGTTTGAGCCGGTTCGGGTCTGGATGAAGCCAGTCAAAACCGATTCGATCCTCTCTGAGCCGGTCTGGTCCGGTTTGATCCGGTCTAATCAGTTCAAAACCGGTTCGAGCCAGTGAAAACCGGTTTTAGCTGGTCGGGAGTCGTTTGAGCCGTTCAAAACCAAGTTGAGCCAGTGAAAACCGGTTTGAACCGGTCTGGACCGTTTTGAGCCGGTCCAAACCGGTTTGAGCTGGTCTGCCCCGGTTTTAGCCGGTCTGGGCCTGTCTGGTTCCATTTGATCCAGTGTCAGCCGGTCTGGTCTGGTTTGATCCGGTGTCATCCGGTCAAAACCCGTTTGAGCCGGTCTGGTCCGGTTTGAGCCGGTCTGGTCTGGTTTGAGCCAGTCAAAACCGGTTTGTGGGCAGTTTTAGGCGGTCTGGGCCAGTCTGGTCCGGTTTGATCCGATATTAGCCGGTCTGGGCCGCTCTGATTCGCTTTGATCCGGTCTCATCCGGTCAAAACCGGTTTGAACCCATCTGCTCTGGTTTGAGCCGGTCAAAATAGGTTTGAGCCGGTTTGGCCCGGTTTTAGGCGGTCTGGGACGTTCTGGTCCAGTTAGATCCGGTTTTAGCCTGTCTGGGCCCATCTGGTCCGGTTTGATGCGGTCTCATATGGTCAAAATCGGTTTCAGCCGGTCAAAACAAGTTTGAGGCGGTCTGCTGTGGTTTGAGACGGTCAAAACCGGTTTGAGCCGGTCAAAACCAGTTTGAGCCATTCTAAACAGGTTTGAGCTGGTGAAAACCGGATTGAACCGGTCCAGTCTGGTTTGAGACGGTCAAAACCGGTTTGAGCCGGTCGGGTCTGATTTGAGCCAGTCTGGTCTGGTTTGAGCCGGTCAAAACCGTCTCAGTTCTGTTAAAACAGGTTAGAGTCGGTCTGCTCTGGTTTGAAGCGGTGAAAACCGGTTTGTGGCCCAGTTTTAGGCGGTCTGGGCCGGTCTGGTCCGGTTTGATCCGATTTTAGCCGGTCTGGGCCGTTGTGATTCGGTTGGATCCGATCTCATCCGGTCAAAACCGGTTTTAGCCGGTCAAAATCGTTTTCAGCCAGTCAGGTGTGGTTTGAGCAGGTCAAAACCTGTTTGAGCCGGTCAAAACCGGTTTGAGCTGGTCTGGTCCGGTTTGAGCCGGTCTGGTCTTGTTTGAGCTGGTCAAAACTGGTTGGAGCCGGTCAAAACCGGTTTGAGCCGGGTTGGTCTGCTTGAAACCAGTCAAAACCGATTCGAGTCTGTCTGAGCCGGTCTGGTCCGGTTTGATCCGGTCTAATCAGGTCAAAAACGGTTTGAGCCAGTGAAAACCAGTTTTAGCCGGTCTGGAGTGGTTTGAGCCGGTCAAAAGCGGATTGTGGCCCAGTTTTAGCCAGTCTGGGCCGGTCTGGTCTGGTGTGATCCGGTTTCAGCTGTTCTGGGTCGGTCGAGTCCGGTTTGATTGGTCAAAACCGCTTTGAGCCGGTCAAAACAGGTTTGAGCCGGTCTGGTCTGGTTTGAACCGGTCAAAAGAGGTTTGAGCCGGTTTGGCCCGGTTTTAGGCGCTCTGGGCCGTTCTGGTTTCTGTTAGATCCGGTTTTAGCCGGTCTGGTCTGGTTCGAGCCGGTCAAAACAGGTTTCAGCCGGTCAAAACCGGTTTGAGCCGGTCTGGTCTGGTGTGAGCTGGTCAAAATAGGTTTGAGCCGGTTTGGCCCGGTTTTAGGCGGTCTGGGATGTTCTGGTTCGGTTAGATCCGGTTTTAGCCTGTCTGGGCACTTCTGGTCCGGTTTGATTGGTCTCATATGGTCAAAATCGGTTTCGGCCAGTCAAAACCGGTTTGAGCCCGTCGGGTGTGGTTTGAGACGGTCAAAACCAGTTTGAGCCAGTCAAAAACGGAATAAACCGGTATGGTCTGGTTTGACTCGGTCAAAACCGGTTCTGGTCAGCCAAAACAGGTTTGAGCCAGTCTGGTCTGGTTTGAAGCGTTCAAAACCGGTTTGTGGCCCAGTTTTAGGCGTTCTGGGCCGGTCTTGTCTAGTTTGTTCCGATTTTAGCCGTTCTGCGCCGGTCTGATTCGGTTTGATCGTGTCTCATCGGTCAAAACCGGTTTTAGCCGGTTAAAACCGGTTTCAGCCGGTCTGGTGTGGTTTGAGCAGGTCAAAACCGGTTAGAGCCGGTCAAAACCGGTTTGAGCCGGTTCGGTCTGGATGAAGCCAGTCAAAACCGATTCGATACTCTCTGAGCCGGTCTGGTCCGGTTTGATCTGGTCTAATCAGTTCAAAACCGTTTTGAGCGAGTGAAAAACGGTTTTAGCTGGTCGGGAGTCGTTTGAGCCGTTCAAAACCAAGTTGAGCCAGTGAAAACCGGTTTGAACCGGTCTGGACCGTTTTGAGCTGGTCTGCCCCGGTTTTAGCCGGTCTGGGCCGGTCTGGTTCCGTTTGATCCAGTGTCAGCCGGTCTGGTCTGGTTTGATCCGGTGTCATCCGGTCAAAACCCATTTGAGCCGGTGTGGTCCGGTTTGAGCCGGTCTGGTCTGGTTTGAGCCGGTCAAAACCGGTTTGTGGCCTGGGTTTAGGCGGTCTGGCCCGGTCTGGTCTGGTTTGCTCTGGCTTCAGCTGTTCTGGGTCGGTCTGGTGCGGTTTCATCCGGTTAGAGCCAGTCTGGTCCAGTTTTATTCTGTCTCATCTGGTCAAAACCGGTTTGAGCCGGTTTGGTCTGGTTTGAGCCGGTCAAAACCGGTTTGAGCCAGTGTGGTGTGGTTTCAGCCGGTCTGGTCTGGTTTGAGACGGTCTGCTCTGGGTTGAGCCGGTCAAAACCGGCTCAGGTCTGTCAAAACCGGTTTGAGCTGGTCTGATCTTGTCTGAGCCGGTCAAAACCGGTTTGAGCCGATTTGGCCTGGTTTTAGCCGGTCTGGTCTTGTTTCCGATGGTCTGGTCTTGTTTGAGGCGGTCGAAACCTGTTTGAGCTGGTTTGGCCCGGTTTTAGCCGGTCTGGGCCTGTCTGTTCCGGTTTGATGCTTTTTGCGCCGGTCTGGTCAAATTTGTTCCGGTCTCATCCGGTCAAAACCCGTTTCAGCCGGTCTGGTCTTGTTTTAGCTGGTTAAAACTGGTTTGAGATGGCTTGGCCCGGTTTTAGCTGGTCTGGGCCGGTCTGGTCCGGTTTGATCCGGTGTCAGCTCTTCTGGGCTGATCGAGTCCAGTTTGATCCGGTTTGAGCCGGTCTGGTCCGGTTTCATCTGGTCTCATGCAGTCAAAACCGGTTTGAGCCAGTCTGGTCTGTTTTGAACCGGTCAAAACCGGTTTGTGACCCAGTTTTAGGCGGTCTGGGACAGTCCGGTCTGGTTTGATCCATTTTTAGCCGGTCTGGGCCTGTCTGATTCGGTTTGATCCGGTCTCATCCGGTCAAAACCGGTTTCAGCCGGTGTGCCGTGGTTTTAGCAGCTCAAAACTGGTTTGACCTGGTCAAAACCCATTCGAGCCGTTCAAAACCGGTTTGAGCCGGTCAAAATCGGATTGAACCGGTCTGCTCTGGTTTGAGCCGGTCAAAACCGGTTTGATCCGGTCTGCTCTGGTTATATACTGTATCATCCGGTGAAAACCGGTTTGAGCCAATCTGGTCTGGTTTGAGCCGGTCAAAAACCGGTTTGAGCCGGTCTGCTCTGGTTTGAGCCAGTCTGGTCTGGTTTGAGCCAGTCTGGTCTGGTTTGAGCTGGTCTAATCAGGTCAATACTGGTTTGAGCCGGTGAAAACCGGATTGAGCCAGTCAAAACCGGTTTGAACTGGTCTGGTCTGGTTTGAGCTGGTCAAAACCGGTTTGACCCCGTCAAAACCGCTTTGAGCCGGTCTGGTCTGGTTTGAACCGGTCTGGTCTGGTTTGAGCCGGTCAAAACCGGCTCAGGTCCGTCAAAACCGGTTTGAGCCGGTCTGGTCTGGTTTGAACCCGTCAAAACCGGTTTGTGGCCCAGTTTTAGGCGGTCTGGGCAGGTCTAGTCCGGTGTGATCCGATTTTAGCTGGTCTGGGCCCGTCTGATTCAGTTTGATCCGGTCTCATCCAGTCAAAACCTGTTTTAGCCAGTCAAAACCGGTTTCAGCCATCTGGTGTGGTTTGAGCAGGTCAAAACCTGTTTCAGCCAGTCTCGTCTGGTTTCAGCCGGTCAAAACCGGTTCGAGCCGGTCTGGTCTGGTTGAAGACAGTCAAAACCGATTCGAGCCTGTCTGAGCCGGTCTGGTCCGGTTTGATCCAGTCTAATCAGGTCAAAACCGGTTTGAGCCGGTCTGGAATGGTTTGAGCTGGAGAAAACAGGTTCGAGCCGGTCTGGTCTGTTTTGAGCCGGTGAAAATAGGTTTGAGACGGTTTGTTCCGGTTTTAGGCGGTCTGGGCCGGTCTGGTCCCGTTTGATATGGTTTGACCCGGTCTGGTCTGGTTTGAGCCGGTCAAAACCGGTTTGAGCTGGTCTAGTCTGGTTTGAGCCTGTCAAAATAGGTTGAGCTTCTTTGGCCCGGTTTTAGGCGGTCTGGGCCGGTCTGGTCCGGTTTGATCCGGTTTTAGCCAGTCTGGGCCCGTCTGGTCCGGTTTCATCTGGTCTTATCCGGTCAAAATCGGTTTCAGCAGTTCAAAACCGGTTTGAGCCGGTCTGGTGTGGTTTGAGCCGGTCCAAACCGGTTCGAGCCATTCAAAACCTGTTTGAGCCGGTCAAAACCATACTGAACTGGTCTGGTCTGCTTTGAGCCGGTCAAAACCGGTTTGAGCTGGTCTGGTCTGGTTTGAGCTGGTCTGGTCTGGATTGAGCTGGTCAAAACCGATTTGTGGCCCAGTTTTAGGCGGTCTGGGCCGGTCTGGTCTGGTTTGATCCGATTTTAGCTGGTCTGGGCCTGTCTGATTCGGTTTGATCCAGTCTCATGTGGTCAAAACCGGTTTCAGCCGGTCTGGCGTGGGTTTAGCAGGTCAAAACAGGTTTGAGCTGGTCAAAAGCGGATTGAACCGGTCTGGTCTGGTTTGAGCCGGTCAAAACCGGTTTGATCCGGTCTGCTCTGGTTTTATACTGTATCATCCGGTCAAAACCGGTTTGAGCCAATCTGGTCTGGTTTGAGCTGGTCAAAACCGGTTTGAGCACGTCTGCTCTGGTTTGAGCCGGTCTGGTCTGGTTTGAACCGGTCTAATCAGGTCAAAACTGGTTTGAGCTGGTGAAAACCGGATTGAGCCAGTCAAAACCGGATTGAACCGGTCTGGTTTGGTTTGAGCTGGTCAAAACCGGTTTGACCCGGTCAAAACCGCTTTGAGCCGGTCTGGTCTATTTTGAGCCGGTCTGGTCTGGTTTGAGCCGGTCAAAACCGGCTCAGGTCCGTCAAAACCGGTTTGAGCCGGTCTGGTCTGGTTTGAACCCGTCAAAATCGGTTTGTGGCCCAGTTTTAGGCGGTCTGGGCTGGTCTCGTCCGGTGTGATCCGATTTTAGCCGGTCTGGGCCCGTCTGATTCAGTTTGATCCAGTCTCATCAAGTCAAAACCTGTTTTAGCCGGTCAAAACCGGTTTCAGCCCATCTGGTGTGGTTTGAGCAGGTCAAAACCTGTTTGAGCCAGTCTCGTCTGGTTTCAGCCGGTCAAAACCGGTTCGAGCCGGTTTGGTCTGGTTGAAGCCAGTCAAAACCGATTCGTGCCTGTCTGAGCTGGTCTGGTCCGGTTTGATCCGTTCTAATCAGGTCAAAACCGGTTTGAGCCAGTGAAAACCGGTTTTAGCCGGTCTGGAGTGGTTTGAGCCGGTCAAAACCGGTTTTAGCCGGTCTAAACAGATTTGAGCCGGTCTGGTGTGGTTTGAGCAGGTCACAACCGGTTTGAGCCGGTCTGGTCTGGTTTGAGCCGGTCTGGAGTGCTTTGAGCCGGTCAAAACCGGTTCGAGCCGGTCAAAACCTGTTTGAGACGGTTTGGTCTGGTTAAAGACAGTCAAAACGGATTCGAGCCTGTCTGAGTCTGTCTGGTCCGGTTTGATTCAGTCTAATCAGGTCTAAACTGGTTTGAGCCGGTGAAACCGTTTTGAGCCGGTCTGGAGTGGTTTGAGGTGGTCAAACCCGGTTTGAGCCGGTCAAAACCGGATTGAGGCAGTCAAAACCGGTTTGAATCATACTGGTCTGGTTTGAGCCAATCAAAACCGGTTTGAGCCGGTCTGGCCCAATTTTAGCCGGACTGGGCCGGTCTGATCCGGTTTGATCTGGTTTGAGCCGGTCTGGGCCTGTCTGGTCGGTTTGATCCGGTGTGAGCCGGTCTGGTCCAGTTTGATCGGGTGTCATCCTGTCAAATCCGGTTTGAGCCGGTCTGCTCCGGTTTGAACCGGTCTGGTCTGGGTTGAGCCGGTCAAAACCAGTTTGAGCTGGTCTGGTCTGGTTTAAGCTGGTCAAAACCGGTTGGTGGCCCGGTTATAGCTGGTCTGGGCTGGTCGAGTCCAGTTTGATGCAGTCAAAACCGCTTTGAGCTGGTCAAAACCGGTTTGAGCCGGTCTGGTCTGGTTTGAGCCAGTCAAAACCGTCTCAGGTCGGTCAAAACTGGTTTGAGCCGGTCTTGTCTGGTTTGAACCCGTCAAAACCGGTTTGTGGCCCAGTTTTAGGTGGTCTGGGCCGGTCTGGTCCAGTTTGTTTTGATTTTAGCCGGTCTGGGCCGGTCTCATTCAGTTTGATCAGGTGTCATCCGGTCAAAACCGATTTTAGCCGGTCAAAACCGGTTTCAGCCGGTCAGGTGTGGTTTGAGCAGGTCAAAACCGGTTTGAGCCGGTCAAAACCGGTTTGAGCCGGTCTGGTCTGGTTTGAGCCAGTCTGGTCTGGTTTGAGCCGTTCCAAACCGGTTCGAGCCGGTCAAAACCGGATTGAGCCGGTTTGGTCTGGTTGAAGCCAGTCAAAACCGATTCGAGCCTGTCTGTGCCGGTCTGGTCCGGTTTGATCTGGTCTAATCAGGTCAAAACTGGTTTGAGCCGGCAAAAACCGGTTTTAGCTTGTCTGGAGTGGTTTGAGCCGGTCCAAATCGGTTTGAACCGGTCTGGTCGGGTTTGAGCCGGTCAAAAATGGTTTGAGCCGGTCTGGCCCTGTTTTATCCGGTCTGGGCTGGTCCGGTCCAGTTTGATCCGGTTTCAGCCGGTCCGGGCCTGTCTGGTCCGGTTTGATCCGGTGTGAGCCGATCTGGACCGGTTTGATCTGGTGTCATCCAGTCAAAACCTGTTTTAACCGGTCTCGTCCGGTTTGAGCCGGTCTGTTCCGGTTTGAGCCGGTCAAAACCAGCTCAGGCTGGTCAAAACCGGTTTGAGCCGGTCTGGTCTGGTTTGTGCCGGTCAAAACCGGTTTGTGGCCCGGTTTTAGCTGATCTGGCCTCGTCTGGTCCGGTTTTCTCCGGCTTCAGCTGTTCTGTGCCGGTCTGGTGTGGTTTCATCCGGTTTTAGCAGGTCTGGACTGGTTTTATCCTGTCTCATCCTGTCAAAACCGGTTTGAGCCAATCTCTTCTAGTTTCAGCCGGTCAAAACCGATTTGAGCCAGTGTGGTCTGGTTTGCGCCAGTCTGGTCTGGTTTGAGCCAGTCAAAACCTGATTGAGCCGGTTTGGCCCGGTTTTAGACTGTCTAGGCCAGTCTGGTTCGGTTTGAGCTGGTTTGAGCCGGTTTGTTAAGGTTCTGTGCGGTATGATCCGGTTTGAGAGGATCTGGTCCAGTTTGATCCAGTCTAATTCGATCAAAACCGGTTTGAGCCTGTCAGGTCTGGTTTGAGCCGGTCAAAAGAGGTTCAAGCTGGTCTGGTCTGGTTTGAGCCGGTGAAAATAGGTTTGAGCCGGTTTGGCCCGGTTTTAGGCGGTCTGGGCCGGTCTGGTCAGGTTTGATCCGGTTTGAGCCAGTCTGGTCTGGTTTGGGCCGGTCAAAAACCGGTTTGGGCCGGTCAAAATAAGTTTGAGCCTCTTTGGCCCGGTTTTAGGTGGTCTGGGCCGTTCTGGTCCAGTTTCATCCGGTTTTAGCCGGTCTGGGCCCATCCGGTCCGGTATGATCCGGACTCATATGGTCAAAATCGGTTTGAGCCGGTCAAAACCGGTTTGAGCTGGTCGGGTGTGTTTTGAGCCGTTCAAAACCGGTTTGAGCCAGTCAAAAATCGTTTGAGCCGTACAAAACCGGTTTGAGCCGGTCAAAACCGGATTGAACTGGTCCGGTCTGGTTTGAGCCGGTCTAAACCGGTTTGAGCCGGTGTGGTCTGGTTTGAGCCGGTCTGGTCCGGTTTGAGCCGGTCAAAACCGGCTTAGGTCTGTCAAAACCGGTTTGAGCCGGTATGGTCTGGTTAGAACTGGTCAAAACCGGTTTGTGGCCCAGTTTTAGGTGCTCTGGGCCGGTCTGGTCTGGTTTGATTCCATTTTAGCCGGTCCTGGCTGGTCTGATTCAGTTTGATCCGGTCTCATCCGTTCAAAGCCGGTTTTAGCTGGTCAAACCCGGTTTCACCCGGTCTGGTGTGGTTTGAGCAGGTCAAAACCGGTTTGAGCCGGTCTTGTCTGGTTTGAGCCGGTCTGGTCTGGTTTGAGCCAGTCAAAACCGGTTCGAGCTGGTCAAAACCGGTTTGAGCCGGTTTGGTCTGGTTGAAGCCAGTCAAAACCGATTCGAGCCTGTCTGATCCGGACTGGTCTGGTTTGATCCGGTCTAATCAGGTCAAAACCGGTTTGAGCCAGTCAAAACCGGATTGAGCCAGTCACAACTGGTTTGAACCTCTCTGGTTTGGTTTGAGCCAGTCAAAAGCGGTTTGAGCCAGTCTAGCCCGGTTTTAGCCAGTCTGGGCAGGTCTGGTCCAGCTTGATCTGGTTTCAGCCGGTCTGGGCCTGTCTGGTCAGGTTTGATCCGGTGTGAGCCGGTCTGGTCAGGTTTGATCCGGAGTCATCAAAACCGGTTTGAGCCAGTCTGGTCCAGTTTGAGCCATTGTGGTCTGGTTTGAGCCGGTCAAAACCGGTTTGTGGCCCGGTTTTAGCCGGTCTGGGATGGGCTGCTCCGGTTTGATCCGGTTTCATCTGGTCTGGGCTGGTTGAGTCCGTTTTGATCTGGTCAAAACCGCTTTGAGCCGTTCAAAACGAGTTTGAGCCAGTCTGGTCTGGTTTGAGCCGATCTGGTCTGGTTTGAGCCGGTCAAAACCTGATAGAGCCGGTTTGGCCCGGTTTTAGCCTGTCTAGGCCGGGCTGGTTCGGTTTGAGCCGGTTTGAGCTGGTTTGTGCTGGTCTGGTCCGGTATGATCCGGTTTGGGAAGGTCTGGTCCGGTTTGATCCGGTCTCATCCGGTCAAAACCGGTTTTAGCCGGTCAGGTCGGGTTTGAGCCGTTCAAAGCAGGTTCGACGCGGTCTGGTCTGGTTTTAGCCGGTCAAAAGAAGTTTGAGTCGGTTTGGCACGGTTTAAGGCGGTCTGGGCCGGTCTGGTCCTGTTTGATCCGGTTTGAGCCGGTCTGGGCCCGTCTGGTCCGGTTTGATACTGTCTAATACGGTCAAAATCAGTTTCAGCCATTCAAAACCGGTTTGAGCCGGTCAAAACTGCATTGAACCGGTCTGCTTCGGTTTGATCCGGTTTCAGCTGGTCTGGGCCGGTCGAATCGGGTTTGATCCGGTCAAAACTGCTTTGAGCCAGTCAAAACCGGTTTGAGCCAGTCTGGTCTGTTTTGAGTCGGTGTCATCTGGTTTGAGCCGGTCAAAACCGGCTCAGGTCCGTCAAAATCTGTTTGAGCCGGTCTGGTCTGGTTTGAACCCGTCAAAACCGGTTTGTGGCCCAGTTTTAGGCGGTCTGGGCTGGTCTCGTCTGGTGTGATCCGATTTTAGCCGGTCTGGGCCCGTCTGATTCAGTTTGATCCGGTCTCATCAAGTCAAAACCTGTTTTAGCCGGTCAAAACCGGTTTCAGCCCATCTGGTGTGGTTTGAGCAGGTCAAAACCTGTTTGAGCCAGTCTCGTCTGGTTTCAGCCGGTCAAAACCGGTTCGAGCCGGTTTGGTCTGGTTGAAGCCAGTCAAAACCGATTCGAGCCGGTCTGAGCCGGTCTGGCACAGTTTGATCCGGTCTAATCAGGTCAAAACCGTTTTGAGCTGGTCAAAACCGGTTTGAGCCGGTCTGGTCTGGTTTGAGACGGTTTGGTCTGGTTTGAGCCAGTCAAAACCACTTCGAGCCGGTGAAAACCGGTTTTAGCCGGTCTGGATTGGTTTGAACCAGTCAAAACGGGTTTGAGCCGGTCAAAACCGAATTGAGCCCATCAAAACCGGTTTGAACCGGTCTGGTCTGATTTGAGCTGATCAAAACCGGTTTGAGCCGGTCTGGCCCGGTTTTAGCCGGTCTGGGCCGGTCTGGTCAGGTTTGATCCGGTTTCAGCCTGTCTGGGCCTGTCTTGTCCGGTTTGATCCGGTGTGAGCCGGTCTGGTCCTGTTTGATCCAGTGTCATCCAGTCAAAACCGGTTTGAGCCGGTCTGGTCCGGTTTGAGCCAGTCTGGTCTGGTTTGAGCCGGTCAAAACAGGTTTGTGGCCCGGTTTTAGCCGCTCTGGGCCGGTCTGGTCCGGTTTCATCCGGTTTCAGCTGGTCTGGGCTGGTCGAGTCTGGTTTTATCCAGTCCAAACCGCTTTGAGCCGGTCAAAACCGGTTTGAGCCGGTCTGGTCTGATTTGAGCCAGTCTGGTCTGGTTTGAGCTGGTCAAAACCGGCTCAGGTCGGTCAAAACCGGTTTGAGTCGGTCTGGTCTGGTTTGAACCGGTCAAAACCGCTTTGTGGCCCAGTTTTAGGCGGCCTGGGTCAGGCTGGTCCGGTTTGATCCGATTTTAGCCGGTCTGGGCCGGTCTGATTCTGTTTGATCCGGTCCCATGCGGTCAAAACCGGTCTCATCCGGTCAAAACCGGTCTCATCCGGTCAAAATCAGTTTCAACTGGTCGGGTGTGGTTTGAGAAGTTCAAAACCGGTTTGAGCCGGTCTGGTCTGGTTTGAGCCGGTCTGTTCTGGTTTAAGATGGTCAAAACCGATTCGAGCCTCTCTGAGCCGGTCTGGTCTGGTTTGATCTGGTCTAATCAGGTCAAAACCGGTTTGAGCCGGTCAAAACCGGATTGAGCCAGTCAAAACCGGTTTGAAGAGTTCTGGTCTGATTTGAGCCGGTCTGGCCCAGTTTGAGCCGGTCTGGCCCGGTTTTAGCTGGTCTGGGCCGGTCTCTTCTGGTTTGATCCAGTTTCAGCCAGTCTGGGCCTGTCTGGTCCGGTTTGATCTGGTGTGAGCCGGTGTGCTCCGGTTTGATCCGGTGTCATCCGGTCAAAACCGGTTTGAGCCGGTCTGGTCCGGTTTGAGCCAGTCTGGTCTGGTTTGAGCCGGTCAAAAATGGCTCAGGCCGGTGAAAACCGGTTTGTGGCCCGGTTTCAGCCAGTCTGGGCCAGTCTGGTCCGGTTTTTTCCGGTTTCAACTGGTCTGGGCCAGTCGAGTCTGGTTTGATCCGGTCAAAACTGCTTTGAACCAGTTAAAACCGGTTTGAGCCGGTCTGGTGTGGTTTGAGCCAGTCAAAACCGGCTCAGGTCAGTCAAAACCGGTATGAGGCAGTCTGGTCTGCTTTGAAACTGTCAAAACCGGTTTGTGGCCCAGTTTTAGGTGGTCTGGGCCGGTCTGGTCTGGTTTGATCTGATTTTAGGCGTTCTGGGCTGGTCTGATTCGGTTTATCTGGTCTAATCCGGTCAAAACTGGTTTTAGCTGGTCAAAACCAGTTTCAGCCGGTCTGGTGTCGTTTGAGCAGGTCAAAACCGATTTGAGCCGATCTGGTCTTGTTGGAGCCGTTCTGGTCTGGTTTGAGCCTGTCAAAATTGGTTTGAGCCGGTTTTGTCTGGTTGAAGCCAGTCAAAACCGAGTCGAGCCTGTCTGAGACGGTCTGGTCCGGTTTGATCCGGTCTAATCGGGTCAAAACCGGTTTGAGCCGGTGAAAACCGGTTTTAGCCAGTCTGGAGTGGTTTGAGCCGGTCAAAACTGGATTGAGCCAGTCAAAACCGTTTTGAACCGGTCTGGTCTGGTTTGAGCCGGTAAAAACCGGTTTGAGCCGGTCTGGTCTGGTTTGAGCCAGTCAAAACCGGTTTGAGCCGGTCAAAACCGGTTTGAGCTGGTCAAAACCGGATTGAACCAGTCTGGTCTGGTTTGAGCCGGTTGAAACCGGTTTGAGCTGGTCAAAACCGGATTGAACCTGTCTGGTCTGGTTTGAGCCGGTCGAAACCAGTTTGAGCCGGTGAAAACCGGTTTGATCCCGTCTGGTCTGGTTTGAGCCAGTCTGGTCTGGTTTGAACCAGTAAAAACCGGTTTGAGACGTTCTGGTCTGGTTTGACCCGGTCAAAACTGGTTTGTGAACCGGTTTTTTCCTGTCTGGGCCGGTCTGGTCCAGTTTGATGCGATTTCAGCTGGTGTGGGCTGGTCGAGTCCGGTTTGATCCGGTCAAAACCGCTTTGAGCTGGTCAAAAACGGTTTGAGCCAGTTTGGTCTGCTTTAAGCCAGTCTGGTCTGGTTTGAGTCGGTCAAAACTTGCTCGGGTTGGTCAAAACCGGTTTGAGCCGGTCTGGTCTGGTTTGAATGGGTCAAAAAGGGTTTGTGGTCCAGTTTTCGGCGGTGTGGGCCGGTCTGGTGTGGTTTGATCCGATTTTAGCCGTTCTGGGCTGGTCTGATTGGGTTTGATCTGGTCTCATCCGGTCAAACCCGGTTTTAGCTGGTCAAAAGCGGTTTCAGCCGGTATGGTGTGGTTTGAGCAGGTCAAAACCGGTTTGAGCCGGTCTGGTCCGGTTTGAGGTGGTCTGGTCTGGTTTGAACTGGCCAAACCTGGCTCAGGCTGGTCAAAACTGGTTTGAGCCGGTCTGGGCCGGTCTGGTCGGGTTTGCACCGGCTTCAGCTCTTCTGGTCCGGTCTGGTGTGGTTTCATCCGGTTTGTGCCGGTCTGGTCTGGTTTTATTCTGTCTCATCCGGTCAAAACTGGTTTGAGCCGGACTGCTCTGGTTTGAGCTGATCAAAACCGGTTTGATCCAGTCTGCTCTGGTTTGAGCCGGTCTGGTCTCGTTTGAGCCGGTCAAAACCTGAATGAGCCGGTTTGGCCCGGTTTTAGCCTGTCTGGGCCGGTCTGGTTCGGTTTGAGCCGGTTTGAGCCGATTTGTGCCGGTCTGGTCTGGTATGATCCGATTTGAGAATGTCTGGTCCGGTTTCATCCGGTCTAATCCTGTCAAAACCGGTTTGAGCTGGTCAGGTCTGCTTTGAGCCGGTCAAAACAGGTTCGAGCTGGTCTGGTCTGGTTTGAGCCGGTCAAAATAGGTTTGAGTCGGTTTGGCCCGTTTTTAGGCAGTCTGGGCCGGTGTGGTCCTGTTTGATACGGTTTGAGCCGGCCTGGTCTCATTTGAGCCGGTCAAAACCGGTTTGAGACGGTCTGGTCTGGTTTGAGCCGGTTAAAATAGGTTTGAGCGGGTTTGGCCTGGTTTTAGGCGGTCAGGGCCAGTCTGGTCCGGAATGATCCTGTTTTAGCTGGTCTGGGCCCGTTTGGTCCGGTTTGATCCGGTCTCATCCGGTCAAAATCGGTTTCAGCCAGTCAAAACCGGTTTGAGCCGGTCTCGTGTGATTTGAGCTGTTCAAAACCGGTTTGTGGCGGTCAAAACCGTTTCGAGCCGTTCAAAATCGGTTTGAGATGGTCAAAATCGGATTGAACCGGTCTGGTCTGGTTTGAGCCGGTCAAAAGTGGTTCGAGCCGGTCAAAACCGGTTTGAGTCGGTTTTGTCTGGATGAAGCCAGTCTAAACCGATTCGAGCCTGTCTGAGCCTGTCTGGTCCGGTTTGATCCGGTTTAATCAGGTCAAAATCGGTTTGAGCCGGTGAAAACCGGTTTTAGCCGGTCTGGAGTGGTTTGAGCCAGTCAAAACCGGTTTGAGCCTGTCAAAACCGGATTGAGCCAGTCAAAACCGGTTTGAACCGGTCTGGTCTGGTTTGAGCTGGTCAAAACCGTTTTGAGCCGGTCTGGCCCGGTTTTAGCTGGTCTGGGCCGGTCTGGCCTGGTTTGATCCGGTTTCAGCCTTTCTGGGCCTGTCGGGTCTGGTTTGATCCGGTGTGAGCCGGTCTGGTCCTGTTTGATCCGGTGTCATCCGTTCAAAACCGGTTTGAGCCGGTCTGGTCTGGTATGAGCTGGTCAAAACCAGCTCAGGCTGGTCAAAACCGGTTTGAGCCGGTCTGGTCTGGTTTGAGCCGCTCAAAACCGGTTTGTGGCCCACTTTTAGCCGATCTGGCCCCATGTGGTCCGGTTTGCTCGGGCTTCAGCTGTTCTGGGCCGGTCTGCTGTGGTTTCATCCGGTTTGAGCCGGTCTGGTCTGGTTTTATCCTGTCTCATCTGGTCAAAACCGGTTTGAGCCAGTCTCTTCTAGTTTCAGCCGGTCAAAGCCGGTTTGAGGCAGTGTGGTCTGGTTTGAGCCGGTCTGGTCTGGTTTGAGCCAGTCAAAATCTGATTGAGGCGGATTGGCCCGGTTTTAGCCTGTCTGGGCCGGTCTGGATCAGTTTGAGCCAGTTTGAGCTGGTTTGTGCCGGTCTGGTCCGGTATGATCCGTTTTGAGAAGGTCTGGTACAGTTTGATCCGGTCTAATCCGATCAAAACCCGTGTGAGCCGGTCAGGTCTGGTTTGAGCCGGTCAAAACAGGTTCAAGTCGGTCTGGTCTGGTTTGAGCTGGTCAAAATAGGTTTGAGCCGGTTTGGCCTGGTGTTAGGCGGTCTGGGCCGGTATGGTCCGGTTTGATCCGGTTTGAGCCGGTCTGGTCTGGTTTGAGCTGGTCAAAACCGGTGTGAGCCGGTCAGGTCTGGTTTGAGCCGGTCAAAACAGGTTCAAGTCGGTCTGGTCTGGTATGAGCTGGTCAAAATAGGTTTGGGCCGCTTTGGCCCGGTTTTAGGCGGTCTGGGCCATTCTGGTCTGGTTTGATCCGGTTTTAGCCGGTCTAGGCCCGTCTAGTCCGGTTTGATCCAGTCTCATATGGTCAAAATCGGTTTCACCCGGTCAAAACCGGTTTGAGCCGGTCTGGTGTGGTTTGATCCGTTCAAAACCGGTTTGATCCGGTCAAAATCGCTTCGAGCTGTTCAAAACCGGTTTGAGCCGGTCAAAACCGGATTGAACCGGTCCGGTCTGGTTTGAGCCAGTCAAAACCGGTTTGAGCCGGTCTGGTCTGGTTTCAAACGGTCTGGTCGGGTTTGAGTCGCTCAAAACCACCTTAGGTCGGTCAAAACCGGTTTGAGCTGGTCTGGTCTGGTTAGAACTGGTCAAAACCGGTTTGTGGCCCAGTTTTAGGCGGTCTGGGCCGGTCTGGTCCGGTGTGATCCGATTTTCGCTGGTCTGGGCTGGTCTGATTTGGTTTGATCCGGTCTCATCTGGTCAAAACCGGTTTTAGCGTGTCAAAACCGATTTCTGCCGGTCTGGTGTGGTTTGGTCAGGTCAAAAGCGGTTTGAGCCCGTCAGGTCGGGTTTGAGATGGTCAGGTCTGTTTTGAGCCGGTCAAAATAGGATTGAGCCAGTTTGGCACGGGTTTAGACGGTCTGGGCCAGTCTGGTCCGGTTTGATCCGGTTTGAGCCAGTCTGGTCTGGTTTGAGCCAGTGAAAACCGGTTTGAGCTGGTCTGGTCTGGTTTGAGCCGGTTTGGTCTGGTTTGAGCAGGTCAAAACCGCTTCGAGCCGGTCAAAACCGGTTTGAGCCGGTTTGGTCTGGTTGAAGCCAGTCAAAACCGATTCGAGCCTGTCTGAGCCGGTCTGGCCCGGTTTGATCTGGTCTAATCAGGTCAAAACTGTTTTGAGCCAGTGAAAACCTGTTTTAGCCGGTCTGGAGTGGTTTGAGCCGGACAAAACCGGTTGGAGCCAGTCAAAACCGAATTGAGCCCATCAAAACCGGTTTGAACCTGTCTGGTCTGATTTGAGCCGATCAAAACCGGTTTGAGACGGTCTGGCCCGGTTTTAGCTGGTGTGGACCGGTCTGGTCCGGTTTGATCCGGTTTCAGCCAGTCTGGGCCTGTCTGGTCCGGTTTGATTCGGTGTGAGCTGGTCTGGTCCTCTTTGATCCGGCGTCTTCCAGTCAAAACCGGTTTGAGCCGGTCTGGTCCGGTTTGAGCCGGTCTGCTCTGGTTTGAGCCGGTCAAAACCGGTTTGTGGCCCGGTTTTAGCTGCTCTGGGCCGGTCTGGTCTGGTTTCATCCAGTTTCAGCTGGTCTGGGCCGGTCGAGTCTGGTTTGATCTGGTCCAAACCGCTTTGAGCCAGTCAAAACCGCTTTGAGCCGGTCTGGTCGGTTTGAGCCGGTCTGGTCTGCTTTGAGCCGATCAAAACCGGCTCAGGTGGGTCAAAACCGGTTTGGGCCAGTCTGGTCTGGTTTGAACCAGTCAAAACCGGTTTGTGGCCCAGTTTTAGGCGGTCTGGGCCGGGCTGGTCCGTTTTGATCCGATTTTAGCCAGTCTGGGCCAGTCTGATTCGGTTTGATCTGGTCTCATCCGGTCAAAACCGGTCTCATCTGGTCAAAACCAGTTTCAGCCAGTCGGGTGTGGTTTGAGAAGGTCAAAACCGGTTTGAGCCGGTCTGGTCTGGTATGAGCCGGTCTGGTCTGGTTTAAGACGGTCAAAACCGATTCGAGCCTCTCTGAGCCGGTCTGGTCCAGTTTGATCCGGTCTAATCAGGTCAAAACCGGTTGGAGCCGGTGAAAACCGGTTTTAGCCGGTCTGGAGTGGTTTGAGCCGGTCAAAACCAGTTTGAACCGGTCAAAACCGGAATGAGCCAGTCAAAACCGGTTTGAACATGTCTGGTCTGGTTTGAGCCGCTCTGGCCCGGGTTGAGCCGGTCTGGCCCAGTTTGAGCCGGTCCGGGACGGTCTCTTCCTGTTTGATCCAGTTTCAGCCGGTCTGGGCCTGTCTGGTCTAGTTTGATCTGGTGTGAGCCGGTGTGCTCCGGTTTGAGCCGGTGTCATCCGGTCAAAACTGGTTTGAGCCGGTCTGGGCCGGTTGGAGCCAGTCTGGACTGGTTTGAGCCGGTCAAAATTGTTTCAGGCTGGTGAAAACCGGTTTGTGGCCCGGTTTCACCCGGTCTGGGCCGGTCTGCTCCGGTTTTTTCCGGTTTCAGCTGGTCTGGGCCAGTCGAGTATGGTTTGATCCGGTCAAAACCGCTTTGAGCCAGTCTGGTCTGGTTTGAGCCGGTCAAAACTGGCTCAGGTCGGTCAAAACCGGTATGAGCCTGTCTGGTCTGCATTGAACTTGTCAAAACCGGTTTGTGGCCCAGTTTAAGGCGGTCCGGGCCAGTCTAGTCTGGTTTGATCTGATTTTAGCCGTTCTGGGCCGGTCTGATTCGTTTTATCCGGTCTCATCTGGTCAAAACCAGTTTTAGCCGGTCAAACCGGTTTCAGCCGGTCTGGTGTGGTTTGAGCAGGTCTAAACCGATTTGAGCCGATCTGGTCTTATTTGAGCCAGTCTGGTCGGTTTGAGCCTTTCAAAATTGGTTTGAGCCAGTTTTGTCTGGTCGAAGCCAGCCAAAACCGATTCGAGCCTGTCTGAGGCGGACTGGTCCGGTTTGATCCGGTCTAATCAGGTCAAAACCGGTTTGAGCCAGTGAAAACCGGTTTTAGCTGGTCTGGAGTGGTTTGAGCCGGTCAAAACCGGTTTGAGCCGGACAAAACCGGATTGAGCCAGTCAAAACCGGTTTGAAACGGTCTGGTCTGGTTTGAGCCGGTCAAAATCGTTTTGAGCCGGTCTGGCCCGGTTTTAACCGGTCTGTGCCGGTCTGGTCCGGTTTGGTCCAGTTTCATCTGGTCTGGGAGTGTCTGGTCTGGTTTGATCCGGTGTGAGCCGGTCTGGTCCGGTTTGATCCGGTGTCATCTGGTCAAAACCGGTTTGAGCCGGTATGGTCCAGTTTGAGCCGGTCAAAAATGGCTCAGGCTGGTCAAAACCGGTTTGAAACGGTCTGGTCTGGTTTGAGTCAGTCCAAACCGGTTGGTGGCCCGGTTTCAGACAGTCTGGCCCGGTCTGGTCTGGTTTGAGGCGGTCAAAGTAAGTTTGAGCCGGTTTGGCCCGGTTTTAGGCGGTCTGGGCCGTTCTGATCCGGTTTGATACGGTTTTAGCTGGTCTTGGCTCGTCTGGTCCGGTTTGATCCGGTCTCATATGGTCAAAATCGGTTTCAGCCGGTCAATACCGGTTTTAGGCGGTCTGGTGTGGTTTGAGCCGGTCAAAACCGGTTTTAGCATGTCAAAACCGATACGAGCCGTTCAAAACCGGTTTGAGCCGTTCAAAACCGGATTGAACCGGTCTGGTCTGATTTGAGCCGGTAAAAACCGCTATGAGATGGTCAAAACCTGTTTGAGATGGTCTGATCTGGTTTTAGCCCTTCTGGTCTGTTTTGAGCTGGTCAAAACCGGTTTGTGGCCCAGTTTTAGGCGGTCTGGGCCGGTCTGGTCACTTTGAAAATTCCACAAGAACATACTTAGCGAAAGGCTACTTGAGGGGAAAGCTTTAACTCTGTGAGATGAATTAACAGAACACAAAGCCGTTTCTCAGAAAGCTTCTTTCCATTTTCTAACGGAAGAGATTCACTTTTTCACCATAGCCCTCTATGGGCTTCCAAATATCACTTTGCAAATTCCACAAAAACAGTCTAGCGAAGGGCTTCTTGAGGGGAAAGCTGTAACTCTGTGAGATGAATTACAGAACACAAAGCAGTTTCTCAGAATACTTCTTTCCAGTTTTTAACGGAAGAGATTTCCTTTTTCACCATAGCCCTCTAAGGGCATCCAAATATCACTTTGCAAATTCCAAAAGAACAGTATTACCGAAAGGCTTCTTGAGGTGAACGCTGTAACTCTGTGAGATGTATTAACAGAACACAACGCAGTTTCTCAGAAAGCTTCTTTCCAGTTTTTCAAAGAAGATATTTCCTTTTTAAACATAGCCCTCTATGGGCTTCCAAATATCACTTTGGAAATTCCACAAGAACAGTCTTAGCGAAAGGCTCCTTGAGGGGAAAGCTGTAACTCTGTGAGATGAATTCACAGAACACAAAGCAGTTTCTCAGAAAGCTTCTTTCCAGTTTTTAACTGAAGATATTTCTTCTTTACCATAGACTCTAGGGGCTTCCAAATTTCATGTTGCAAATTCCACAAGAACAGTCTTAGTGAAAGGCTTCTTGAGGGGAAAGCTGTAACTCTGTGAGATGAATTAACAGAACACAAAGCAGTTTCTCAAAACGCTTCTTTTCAGTTTTTATCTTAGGATATTTCCTTTTTCACCACAGCTCTCTAAGGGCTTCCAAATATCATTTTTTAAATTCCACAAGAACTCTCTTAGCGAAAGGCTTCCTGAGAGGAAAGCTGTAACTCTGTGAGATGAATTAACAGAACACAAAGCATTTTCTCAGAACGCTTCTTTCCAGTTTTAAAATGAAGATATTTCCTTTTCACCATAGCCCTCCATGGGATTCCAAATATCACTTTGCAAATTCCACAAGAACAGTCTTAGTGAAAGGTTTCTCCAGGGGAAAGCTTTAACTCTTTGAGATGATTAACAGAACACAAAACAGTTTCTCAGAGATCTTCTGTCCAGTTTTTAACTGAAGATATTACCTTTTTCACCATAGCCCTCTATAGGCTTCCAAATATCACTTTGAAAATTCCACAAGAACAGACTTAGCGAAAGCCACAAAAACAGTCTTAGCGAAGAGCTTCTTGAGGGGAAAGCTGTAACACTGTGAGATGAATTACAGAACACAAAGCAGTTTCTCAGAAAACTTCTTTCCAGTTTTTAAATGAAGATAATTCGTTTTTCACAATAGCTCTCTATAGGCTTACGAATATCACTTTGCAAATTAACCAAGAACAGTCTTAGCGAAAGGCTTCTTGAGGGGAAAGCTGTAACTCTGTGAGATGAATTAAGAAAACACAAAGCCGTTTCTCAGAAAGCTTCTTTCACGTTTTTAGGTGAAGATATTTCCTTTTCACCACAGCTCTCTATGGGCTTCCAAATATCACTTTTTAAATTCCACAAGAACACCCTTAGGGAAAGGATTCATGAGGGGAAAGCTGAAAATCTGTGTGATGAATTGAGAGAACACAAAGTAGTTTCTCAGAAAACTTCTTTGCAGTTTTTAACTGAAGATATTTCCTTTTTCACCATAGACCTCTAAGGGCATCCAAATATCACTTTGCAAATTCCAGAAGAACAGTCTTAACGAAAGGCTTCTTGAGGGTAATGCTGTAATTCAGTGAGATGAATTAACAGAACACAAAGTAGTATCTCAGAAAGCTTCTTTCCAGTTTTTATCTTAGGATATTTCCTTTTTCACCACAGCTCGCTATGGGCATCCAAATATCACTTTGCAAATTCCACAAGAACACTCTTACCGAAACAGTTCTTGAGGGGAAAGCTGTTACTCTGTGAGATGAATTAACAGAACACAAAGTAGTATCTCAGAAAGCTTCTTTCCAGTTTTTAACTGAACATATTTCCTTTTTCACAGTAGCCCTATAAGGGCTTCCAAATATCACATTGTAAATTCCACAAGAAGAGTCTTAGTGAAAGGCTTCTTGAGGGGAAAGCTGTAAGTCTCTGAGATGAATTATCAGAACACAAAGCCGTTTCTCAGAAAGCTTCTTTCCAATTTTTAACAGAAGAGAATGCCTTTTTCACCGTTGCCCTCCATGGGCTTCCAAATATCACTTTGCAAATTCCACAAGAACAGTCTTAGCGAAAGACTTCTTGAGGGGAAAGGTGTAACTCTGTGAGATGAATTAACAGACCACAAATGAGTTTCTCAGAAAGGTTCTTTACAGTTTTTAACAGAAGATATTTCCTTTTTTACCATAGACCTCTATCGGCTTCCAAATATCACCTTGCATATTCCACAAGAACAGTACTAGCGAAAGGCTTCTTGAGGGGAAAGCTGTAACTCTGTGAGATGAATTAACAAAAAACAAAGAAGTTTCTCAGAAAGCTTCTTTTCAGTTTTTATCTTAGGATATTTCCTTTTTCACCATAGCCCTCTATGGGATTCCAAATATCACTTTGCACATACCACAAGAACACACTTAGCGAAAGGCTTCTTGAGGGAAAAGCTGTAACTCTGTGAGATGAATTAACGGAACACAAAGCAGTCTCTCAGAAAACTTCTTTCCAGTTTTTAACGGAAGATATTTCCTTTTTCAGCATAGCCCTCTAAGGACTTTCAAATATCACTTTGCAAATTCCACAAGAACAGTCTTAGCGAAATTCTTCTTGAGGAAGAGGCTGTAACTCTGTGAGATGAATTAACAGAACAGTAAGTAGTTTCTCAGAAAGCTTCTTTTCGGTTTTTATCTTAGGATATCTCCATTTTCACCATAGCCCTCTATGGGCGTCCGAATATCACTTTGCAAATTCCACAAAAACAGTCTTAGCGAAAGGCTTCTTGAGGGAAAAGCTGTAACTCTGTGAGATGAATTAACAGAACACAAAGCAGTCTCTCAGAAAACTTCTTTCCAGTTTTTAACGGAAGATATTTCCTTTTTCACCATAGCCCTCTAAGGACTTTCAAATATCTCTTTGCAAATTCCACAAGAACAGTCTTAGCGAAAGGCTTCTTGAGGAACATCTTGTAACTCTGTGAGATGAATTAACAGAACAGTAAGCAGTTTCTCAGAAAGCTTCTTTTCGGTTTTTATCTTAGGATATCTCCATTTTCACCATAGCCCTCTATGGGCCTCCGAATATCACTTTGCAAATTCCACAAAAACAGTCTTAGCGAAAGGCTTCTTAACGGGAAAGCTGTAACTCTGTGAGAGGAATTAATAGAACACAAAGCAGTTTCTCAGAAAGCTTCTTTCAAGTAGTTAACTGAAGATATTTCCTTTTACACCATAGACCTCTACGGGCTTCCAAATATCACTTTGCAAATTCCACAAGAACAGTCTTAGCGAAAGGCTTCTTGAGGAGAATGCTGTAACTCTGTGAGATGAATTAACAGAACACAAAGCAGTTTCTCAGAAAGCTTCTTTCCTGTTTTTAACTGAAGTTGTTTCGTTTTTCACCATAGCCCCCTATGGACTTCCAAATATCACTTTGCAAATTCCACAAGAACAGTCTTAGCGAAAGACTTCTTGAGGGGAAAGATGTAACTCTGTGAGATGAATTAACAGAACTCAAACCAGTTTCTCAGAAAGCTTCTTACAGATTTTATCTTAGGATATTTCCTTTTTTCATAGCCCTCTCTGGGCTTCTAAATATCACTTTGCAATTTTCACAAGAACATTCTTACTGAAAGGCTTCTTGATGGGAAAGCTATAACTCTGTGAGATTAATTAACAGAACACAAAGCAGTTTCTCAGAAAGCTTTTTTCAGTTTTTATCTTAGGATATTGCTTTTTCACCATATCCCTTCATGGGCTTCCAAATATCTCTTTGCAAATTCCACAAGAACAGTGTTAGCGAAAGGCTTCTTGAAGGGAAAGTTGCAACTCTGTGAGATGTATTGACAGAACCGAAAGCAGTTTCTCAGAAATCTTCTTTTCAGTTTTCAACTGAAGATATTTCCTTTTTTACCATTGCCCTCTATGGGCTTCCAAATTTCACTTTGCAAATACCACAAGAACTGTCTCAGGGAAAGGCTTCTTGAGGGGAGAGCTGTAATTCTGTGAGATGAATTAATAGAACACAAAGCAGTTTCTCAGAAAACTTCTTTCCAGTTTTTAACGGAAGAAAGTTCCCTTTTCACCATAGCCCACTATGGGCTTCCAAATATTACTTTGCAAATTTCACAAGAACAGTCTTAGCGAAAGGCTCCTTGAGAAAGGCTTCTTGAGGGGAAAGCTGTAACTCTCTGAATTGAATTAACAGAACACAAAGCAGTTTCTCAGAAAGCTTCTTTTCAGGTTTTATATAAGGATAATTCCTTTTTCACCATAGCCCTCTATGAGCTTCCAAATATCACTTTGCAAATTCCACAAGAACAGTCTTAGCGAAAGGCTTCTTGAGGAGAAAGCTGTAACTCTGAGAGATGAATTAATAAAACACAAAGCAGTTTTTCAGAAAGCTTACTTCAAGTTTTTAACAGAAGATATTTTCTTTTTCACCATGTCGCTCTATGGGCTCCAAATATCACTTTGCAAATAAAACAAGAACAGCCTGTGCGAAAGGCTTCTTGAGGGGAAAGCTGTAACTCTGTGAGATGAATTAACAGAACACAAAGAAGTTTCTCAGAAATCTTTTTTCCAGTTTTTAACTGAAGATATTTCCTTTTTCAGCATAGCCTTCTTTGTGCTTCCAAATATCACTATGCCTATCCAACAAGAACAGTCTTAGGGAAAGGCTTCTTGAGGGGAAAGCTGTAACTCTGTAAGATGAATTAACATAACACAAAGCAGTTTCTCAGAAAGCTTCATTTCAGTTTTTATCTTAGGATATTTCCTTTTTCACCATAGCCTTCTGTGGGCTTCCAAATATCACTTTGCAAATTCCACAAGAACAGTCTTAGCAAAAGGCTTCTTCAGGGGAAAGCTGTAACTCTGTGAGATGAATTAACAGAACCGAAATCAGTTTCTCAGAAATTTTCTTTCAAGTTTTCAATGGAAGATATTACCTTTTTCACCATAACCCTCTATGGGCTTCCAACTATCACTTTGCGTATTCCACAAGAACTGTCTTAGGGAAAGGGTTCTTGAGAGGAAAGCTGTAACTCTGTGAGACAAATTAATAGAACACAAAGCAATTTCTCAGAAAACTTCTTTCCTTTTATTAGTGGAAGATACTTCCCTTTTCACCATAGCCCTTTATGGTCTTCCAAATAACACTTTGCAAATTCCACATGAACAGTCTTAGCGAAATGTTTCTTGAGAAAGGCTTCTTTAGGGGAAAGATGTAACTCTCTCAGTTGAATTAACAGAACACAAAGCAGTTTCTCAGAAAGGTTCTTTTCAGTTTTTATCCTAGGATATTTCCTTTTTCACCATAGCCCTCTAAGGGCTCCTAAATACCACTTCTCAAATGTCACAAGAACAGTCTTAGCGAAAGGCTTCTTGGGGGGCAAGCTGTAACTCTGTGAGATGAATTAACAGAACCCAAAGCAGTCTCTCAGAAAGCTGCTTTCCAATTTTTAACGGAAGATATTTCCTTTTTCACCAGAGCCCTCTATGGTCTTCCATATATCACTTTGCAAATTTCACAAGAACAGTCTTAGCGAAAGGCTTCTAGAGGGAAAAGCTGTAACACTGTGAGATGAATTAACAGAACAGAAAGCAGTTTCTCACAAAGCTTTTCTTCAGTTTTCATCCTGGATATTTCCTTTTTCACCATAGCCCTCTATGGGCTTCCAAATATCACTTTGCAATTTCCACAAGAACATTGTTAGCGAAAGGTTTCTGGAGGGGAAAACTGTAATTGTGTGAGATGAATTAACAGAACACAAAGCAGTTTCTCGAAAGCTTCTTTCCAGTTTCTAATGGAAGATATTTCCTTTTTCACCATGGACCTCTATGGGCTTCCAAATATCACTTTGCAATTTCCACAAGAACAGTCTTAGCGAAAGGCTTTTTGAGGGGAAAGCTGTAACTCTGTGAATGATTCACAGAACACCAAGCAGTTTCTCAGAAAGATTCTTTCCAGTTTTTAACGGAAGATATTTCCATTTTCACCATAGCCCTGTATGGGCTTCAAAATATCACCTTGCAAATTCCACAAGAACAGTGTTAGGGAAAGGCTTCTTTAGGGGAAAGCTGTAACTCTGTCACATGAATTAACAGAACACAAAGCAGTTTCTCAGAAAGCTTCTTTTCAGTTTTTATCTTATCATATTTCCTTTTTCACCATAGCCCTCTATGGGCTTTTAAATATCACTTTGCAAATTCCACAAGACCATTCTTAACGAAAGGCTTCTGGAGGGGAAAGGTGCAACTCTGTGAGATGAATTAACAGAACACAAAGAAGTTTCTCAGAAAGCTTCCTTTCAGTTTTTAACTGAAGATATTTCCTCTTTCAGTATAGCCCTCTAAGGGCTTCCAAATATCACTTTGCAAATTCCACAAGAACAACCTTTGCGAAAGGCTTCTTGAAGGGAAAGCTGAAACCCTGTGAGTTGAATTAACAGAACAAAAAGCAGTTTTTCATAAAGGTTTTTTCAGTTTTTATCTTAGGATACTTCCTTTCTCACCATAGCCCCCTATGGGCTTCCAAATATCACTTTGCAAATTCCACAAGAACATTCTTAGTGAGCGGCTTATTGAGGTGAATGCTGTACTTCTGTGAGATGAATTAACAGAACACAGCAGTTTCTCAGAAAGATTCTTTCCAGTTTTTAATGGAAGATATTTCCTTTTTCACCATAGCCCTCTATGGGCTTCCAAATATCACTTTGCAAATTCCACAAGAACAGTCTTAGCGAAAGACTTCTTGAGGGGAAAGCTGTAACTCTGTGAGATGAATTAGCAGAACACAAAGCAGATTTTCAGAAAGATTCTTTCCAGTTTTTAACAGAAGATATTTCCTTTTTCAAAAAGCCCTCTAAGGGCTTCCAAATATCACCTTGCAAATTCCACAGGAACAGTCTTAGTGAACGGCTTCTGGAAGGGAAAGCTACAACACTGTGAGATGAATTAAGAGAACTCAATGCAGTTTCTCAGAAAGCTTCTATTCCGGTTTTATCTTAGGATATTTCCTTTTTCGCCATAACGCCCTATGGGCTTCCAATATCACTTTGCAATTTCCACAAGAACATTCTTAGTGAAAGGCTTCTGGAGGGGAAAACTGTAACTCTGGGAGATGAATTAACAGAGCACAAAGAAGTTTCTCGAAAGCTTCTTTCCAGTTTTTAACGGAAGGTATTTCCTTTTTCACCATAGCCCTCTATGGGCTTCCAAATATCACTTTGCAATTTCCACAAGAACAGTCTTAGCGAGAGGCTTCTTGAGGGGAAAGCTGTAACTCTGTGAGACGAAATAACAGAAAACAAGGCAGTTTCTCAGAAAGCTTCTTTCCAGTTTTTAACGGAAGATAATTTCTTTTTCACCATAGCCCACGAGGGGCTTCCAAATATCACTTTGCTAATTCCACAAGAACAATCTTAGGGAAAGACTTCTTGAGGTTAAAGATGTAACTCTGTGAGATGAATAAACAGAATACAAAGCAGTTTCTCAGAAAGCTTCTTATTATAGGATACTTTCTTTTTCACTACTGCCATTAATGGGCTTCCCAATATCATTTTTCAAATTACACAACAACAGTCTTAGCAAAAGGCTTCTTGAGGGGAAAGCTGTATCTCTGTGAGATGAATTAACAGAACACAAAGCAGTTTCCCACAAAGCTTCTTTCCAGTTTTTAACGGAAGATAATTCCTTTTTCACCATAGCCCTCTATGTGCTTCCAAATATCACTTTGCAAATTCCACAAGAACAGCCTTAGCGAAAGGCTTCTTGAAGGGAAAGCTGTAACTCTGTCAGATGAATTAACAGAACACAAAGCAGTTTCTCAGAAATCTTCTATTCATTTTTTACGGAAAATATTTCCTTTTTTCACCTTAGCCCTCTAAGGGCTTCCAAATATCACTTTGTAAATTCCAAAAGAAGAGTCTTAGTGAAAGGCTTCTTGAGGAGAAGGCTGTAACTCTGTGAGATGAATTAACAGAACACAAAGCAGTATCTAAGAAATCTTCTTTCCAGTATTTAGCGGAAGATATTTCCTTTTTCTCCATAGCCCTCTATGGGCTTCCAAATATCTCCTTGGAAATTCCACAGGAACAGTCTTAGTGAATGGCTTCTTGAGGGGAAAGCTATATCTCTTTGAGATGAATTAATAGAATACAATGCAGTTTCTCAGAAAGCTTCTTACCAGTTTTTCACGTAAGATATTTCCTTTTTCACCTTAGTCCTCTTTGGGCTTCCAAATATCACTTTGCAAATTCCACAAGAACATCCTTAGCGAAAGGCTTCTTGAGGGGAAAGCTGTAACTCTGTGAGATGAATTAACAGAACACAAGGCAGTTTGTCAGAAAGCTTCTTTCCAGTTTTTAACAGAAGATATTTCCTTTTTCACCGTAGCCCTCTGCGGGCTTCCAAATACCACTTTTAAAATATCTCAAGAACAGTTCTAGAGAACGGCTTCTTGAGGGGAAAGCTGTAACTCTGTGAGATTAACAGAACACAAAGCAGTTTCTCAGAAAGCTTCTTTTCAGTTTTTATCTTAGCATATTTCCATTTCCACCATAGTTCTCTATGGGCTTCCAAATATCACTTTGCCAATTACAAAAGAACAGTCTTTGTGAAAGGCTTCTTCAGCGGAAGGCTGTAACTCTCTGAGATGAATTAACAGAACAGAAAGCAGTTCCTCAGAAAGCTTCTTTCCATTTTTTATCTTAGGATATTTCGTTTTTAACCATAGCCCTCGATGGGCTTACAAATATCACTTTGCAAATTCCACCAGAACAGTCTCAGCAAAAGGCATCTTGAGGGGAAAGCTGTAACTCTGTGAAATCAATTAAAAGAACACAAAGCAGATTTTCAGAAAGCTTCTTTTCCGTTTTTATCTTAGGATATTTCCTTTTTCACCATCGCCCTCTATGCGCTTCCAAATATCACTTTGCCAGTTCCACAAGAACAGTCCTTGGGAAAGGCTTCTTGAGGAGATAGATGTATCTCTGTGAGATGAATTAACAGAACACAAAGCAGTTTCTCAGAACGATTCTTTCATGTTTTTAACGGAATATATTTCCTTTTTCACCATAACCCTCTATGGGCTTCCAAATATCACCTTGTCAATTCCACAAAAACAGTCTTAGTGAACGGCTTCTGGAGGGGAAAGCTATATTTCTTTGAGATGAATTATGAGAACACAATGCAGTATCTCAGAAAGCTTCTTTTCGGTTTTTATCTTAGGACATTTCCTTTTTCGCCATAAACCTCTGTGGGTTTCCAATATCACTTTGCAAATTCCAGAAAAACGGTCTCAGTGAACGGCTTCTTGAGGGGAAAGCTGTAGCCTTGTGAGATGAATTAACAGAACACAAAGCAGTTTCTCAGAAAGCTTCTTTCCAGTTTTTAACAGAAGATATTTAATTTTTTACCATAACCCTCTATCGGCTTCCAAATATCACTTTGCATATTTCACAAGAACTGTCTTAGCGAAAGGCTTCTTGAGGGGAAAGCTGTAACTCTGTGAGATGAATTTACAAAGCAAACCAGTTTCTCAGAAAGCTTCTTTTCAGTTTTTATCTTAGGATATTTCCTTTTTCACCACAGCCCTCTAAGGGCTTCCAAATATCACTTTGCAAATTCCAAAAGAACAGTCTTAGTGAAAGGCTTCTTGGGGAGAAAGCTGTACCTCTGTGAGATGAATTAATAGAGCACAAAGCAGTTTCTCAGAAAGCTTCTTTCAAGTAGTTAACTGAAGATATTTCCTTTTTGACCATAGCCATCTACGGGCTTCCAAATATCACTTACCAAATTCCACAAAACAACCTTAGTGAAAGGCTTCTTGAGCAGAACGCTGTAATTCTGTGAGATGAATTAAGAGAACACAAAGCAGTTTCTCAGAATGTTTCTTTCCGGCTTTTATCTGAAGATGTTTCCTTTTTCACCATAGCCCTCTATGGGCTTCCAAATATCACTTTGCAAATTCAACAAGAACAGTCTTCGTGAAAGGTTTCTTGAGGGGAAACCTGTAACTCTGTAAGATGAATTAACAGATCACAAAGCAGTTTTTCAGAAAGCTTCTTTTCGGTTTTTATCTTAGGATATTTCCATTTTCACCATAGCCCTCTATGGACTTCTAAATAACACTTTGAAAATTCCACAAGAACCGTCTTAGCGAAAGGCTTCTTGAGGGGAAAGTTTTAACTCTGTGAGTTGAATTAACAGAACACAAAGCTGTTTCTCAGAAAGCTTCTTTTCAGTTTTTATCCTAGGATATTTCCTTTTTCACCATAGCCCTCTATGGGCTTCAATATATCACTTTGAAAATTCCACAGGAACAGTCTTAGTGAACGGCTTCTTGAGGGGAAAGCTGTAGCTCTGTGAGATGAATTAACAGAGCATCAAGCAGTTTCTCAGAAAGATTTTTTCCAGTTTTTAACGGAAGATATTTCCTTTTTCAAAATAGCCCTCTAAGGGCTTCGAAATATCACCTTGCAAATTCCACAGGAACAGTCTTAGTGAATGACTTCTTGAGGTGAAAGCTATAACTCTGTGTGATGAATTAGGAGAAAACAATGCAGTTTCTGAGAAAGCCTCTTTTCGGTTTTTATCTTAGGATATTTCCCTTTTTGCCATAACCCTCTATCAGTTTGCAATATCACTTTGCAAATTCCACAAGAACAGTCTCAGTGAATGGCTTCTTGATGGGAAAGCTGTAACTGTGTGAGATGAATTAACAGAACACAAAGCAGTTTCTTAGAAAGCTTCTTTTCAGTTTTTATCTTAGGACATTTCCTTTTTCACCATAGACCTCATTGGGCTTCCAAATATCACTTTGCAAATTCCACAAGAACAGACTTAGAGAAAGGCTTCTTGAGGAGAACGCTGTAACTCTGTGAGATGAACTAACAGAACACAAAGCAGTTTCTCAGAAAGCTTCTTTCCAGTTTTAAACTGTAGGTATTTCCTTTCTCACCATAGCCCTCTATAGGCTTCCAAGTATCACTTTGCAAATTCCACAAGAACAGCCTTAGCGGAAGGCTTCTTGAGGGGAAAGATGTAACTCTGTGATATCAATTAACAGAACGCAAATCAGTTTCTCAGAAAGCTTCTTTTCAGTTTTTATCTTAGCATATTTCCTTTTTCACCATTGCCCTCTACGGGCTTCCAAATGTCACTTAGCAAATTCCACAAGAACAGCCTTAGCGAAAGGCTTCTTGAGTGGAAAGCTGTAACTCTGTGAGACGAATTAACAGAACACAAAGCAGTTTCTCAGAAAGCTTCTTTTCAGTTTTTATCTTAGGATATTTCCTTTTTTCATAGCCCTCTAAGGGCTTCTAAATATTTCTTTGCAAATTTCACAAGAGCAGTCTTAGCGAAAGGATTTTCCAGGGGAAAGCTGCAACTCTGTGAGATGAATTAACAGAACGCAAAGGAGTTTCTCAGAAAGCTTCTTTCCAGTTTTTAACTGAAGATATTTCCTTCTTTACCATAGCCCTCTATAGGCTTCCAAATATCACTTTGCAAATTCCACAAGAACAGCCTTAGCGAAAGGCTTCTTGAGGGGAAAACTGTAACTCCGTGAGATCAATTAACGGAACACAAAGCGGTTTCTCAGAAAGCTTCTTTCAGTTTCTATCTTACGATATTTCCTTTTTCACCATAACCCTCTACGGGCTTCCAAATATCACTTTGCATATTCCACAAGAACAGTCTTACCGAAAGGCTTCTTAATTGGAAAGCTATAACTCTGTGAGATGAATTAACAGAACACAAAGCAGTTTCTCAGAAAGCTTCCTTGCAGTTTTTAACGGAAGATATTTCCTTTTTCATCATAGCCCTCTACTTGCTTCAAAATATCACTGCAAATTCTAGAAGAACAGTCTTTGAGAAAGGCTTCTTGAGGGGAAAGCTGTAACACTGTGTGATCAATTAACGGAAAACAAAGCAGTCTCTCAGAACGTTTCTTTCCAGTTTTTAACGGAAGATATTTCCTTTTTCACCATAGCCTTCTGTGGACTTCCAAATATCACTTTGCAAATCCCACAAGAAAAGTCTTAGCGAAAGGCTTCATGAGGGGAAAACTGTAACTCTGTAAGATGATTTAAGAGAACACAAAACAGGTTCTCAGAAAGCTTCTTTCCAGTTTGTAACCGAAGATATTTCGTTTTTCCCCATAGCCCCCTATGGGCTTCCAAATACCGCTTTGAAAATTCCACCAGAACAGTCTTAGCGAAAGGCTTCTTGAGGGGAAAGCTGTTACTCTGTGTGATGAATTAACAGAACACAAAGCAGTTTCTCAGAAAGCTTCTTTCCAGTTTTTAACGGAAGAGATTTCCTTTTTCACCATAGCCCTCTGTGGGCTTCCAAATATCACTTTGCCAATCCCACAAGAACAGTCTTAGTGAAAGGCTTCATGAGGGGAAAACTGTAACTCTGTAAGATGATTTAAGAGAACACAAAGCAGTTTCTCAGAAAGCTTCTTTCCACTTTTTAACGGAAGATATTTCCTTTTTCATCATAACCCACTAAGGGCTTCCAAGCATCACCTTGCAAATTCCACAGAAACAACTTTAGTGAACGGCTTCTTGATGGGAAAGTTGTAACTCTGTGAGATGAATTAACAGAGCATCAAGCAGTTTCTCAGAAAGATTCTTTCCAGTATTTAACGGAAGATATTTCCTTTTTCTAAATAGTCCTCGAAGGGCTTCCAAATATCACCTTGCAAACTCCACAGGAACAGTCTTAGTGAATGACTTCTTGAGGGGAAAGCTATAACTCTGTGAGATGAATTAAAAGAACACAATTCAGTTTCTCAGAAAGCTTCTTTTCGGTTTTTATCTTAAGATATTTCCCTTTTTGTCATAACCCTCTATCGGCTTCCAATATCACTTTGCAAATTCCACAAGAACAGTCTCAGTGAACGTCTTCTTGACGGGAAAGCTGCAACTGTGTGAGATGAACTAACAGAACACAAAGAAGTTTCTCAGAAAGCTTCTTTTCAGTTTTTATCTTAGGACAATTTCTTTTTCACCGTAGACCTATATGGGGTTCCAAATATCACTTTGCAAATTCCACAAGAACAGAGTTAGCGAAAGGCTTTTTCAGGGGAAAGCTGTAACTCTGTGAGATGAATTAAAAGAACACAAAGCAGTTTCTCAGAAAGCTTCTTTCCAGTTTTTTACTGAAGATATTTCAGTTTTCACCATAGCCCTCTAAGGGCTTCCAAATATCACTTTGCAAATTCCAAAACAACAGTCTTAGCGAAATTCTTCTTGAGGGGAAAGCTGTAAATCTTTGAGATGAATTAACAAAACACAGGCAGTTTCTCAGAAATCTTCTTTTCAGTTTTTATCTTAGGATATTTCTTTTACACATAGCCTTCTAAGGGCTTCCAAATATCACTTTGCAAATTTTTGAAGAACGGTCTCAGTGAACGGCTTCTTGAGGGGAAAGCTGTAACTCTGTGAGATGAATTAACAGAACACAAAGAAGTTTCTCAGAAAGCTTCTTTCCAGTTTATAACAGAAGATATTTCCTTTTTTACCATAGCCCTCTATCGGCTTCCATATATCACTTTGCATATTCCACAAGAACTGTCTTAGTGAAAGGCTTCTTGAGGAGAAAGATGTAACTCTGTGAGATGAATTAACAGAACACAAAGCAGTTTCTCAGATAGCTTCTTTCCAGTTTTTAAGGGAAGATATTTCCTTTTTCACCATAGCCCTCTATGTGCTTCCAAATATCACTCTGCAAATTCCACAAGAGCAGTCTTAGCGAAAGGCTTCTTGAGGGGAAAGCTGTAACTCTGTGAGATTAATTAATGGAACACAAAGCTGTCTCTTCGAAAGCTTCTTTCCAGCTTTTTAAGGAAGATATTTCCCTTTTCACCATAGCTCTCTATGGGCTTCCAAATATCTCTTTGCAAATTCCACAAGAACAGTCTTAGGGAAAGGCTTCTTGAGTGGAAAGCTGTAACTCTGTGACATGAATTAACAGAACACAAGCAGTTTCTCTGAAAGATTCTTTACAGTTTTTAATGGAAGATATTTTCTTTTTCACCATAGCCCTCTAAGGGCTTCCAGATATTACTTTCCAAATTTCACAAGAACAGTCTTAGTGAACGGCTTCCTGAGGGGAAAGCTGTAACTCTGTGAGATGAACTAACAGAACCCTAAGCAGTTTCTCAGAGGGTTTCTTTTCGGTTTTTATCTTAGTATATTTCCTTTTTCACCATAGCCCCTATGAGCTTCCAAACGTCACTTTGCAATTTTCACAAGATCAGTCCTAGAGAAAGACTTCTTGAGGGGAAAGCTGTACCTCTCTGAGATGAGTTAACAGAACACAAAGCAGTTTATCAGAAAGCTTCTTTTCAGTTTTTATCTTAGGATATTTCCTTTTTCACCATCGCCTTCTAAGGTCTTCCAAATATCCCTTTGCAAATTCCACAAGAACACACTTAGCGAAAGGCTTCTTGAGGGGAAAGATGTAACTCTGTGAGATGAATTAACAGAATACAAAGCACTTTCCACAAGAACAGTCTTAGAGAAAGACTGCTTGAGTGGAAAGCTGTACCTCTCTGAGATGAATTAACAGAACACAAGGAAGTTTCTCACAAAGCTTCTTTTAAGTTTTTATCTTAGGATATTTCCTTTTTCACCATAGCCTTCTAAGGTCTTCCAAATATCACTTTGCAAATTCCACAAGAACACTCTTAGCGAAAGGCTTCTTGAGGGGAAAGCTGTAACTCTGTGAGATGAATTAACAGAACACAAAGCAGTTTCTCAGAAAGGTTCTTTCCAGTTTTGAAATGAAGATATTTCCTTTTTCACGATAGCCCTCCATGGGCTTCCAAATGTGACTTTGCAAATTCCACAAGAAACGCCATCGCGAAAGTCTTCTTGAGGGGAAAGCTGTAACTCTGTGAGATGAATTAAAAGAACACAAAGCAGTTTCTCAGAAAGCTTCTTTTCAGTTTTTATCTTAGGATATCTCCTTTTTCACCATAGCCCTCTGTGGGCTTCCAAATATCACTTTGCAAATTCCACAAGAACAGTCTTAGGGAAAGGCTTCATGAGGGGAATGCTGTAAGTCTCTGAGATGAATTAACAGAACACAAAGTAGTTTCTCAGAAATCTTCTTTCCAGATTTTAACGGAAGATACTTCCTTTTTCACCGTAGCCCCCTATGGGCTTCCAAATATCACTTTTCAAATTCCACAAGATCAGACTTAGCTAAAGGTTTCTTGAGGAGAAATTTGTAACACTGTGAGATGAATTAACAGAACACAAAGCAGTTTTTCAGAAAGCTTCTTTTCGGTTTTTATCTTAGGATATTTCCATTTTCACCATAGCCCTCTACGGTTTTCCAAATATCACTTTGCAAATTCCAGAAGAACAGTCTTAGAGAAAGGCTTCTTGAGTGGAAAGATGTAACTCTGTGAGATGAATTAACAGAACACAAAGCAGTTTCTCAGAAAGCTTCTTTCCAGTTTTTAAGGGAAGATATTTCCTTTTTCACCATAGCCCTCTATGGGCTTCCAAATATCACTCTGCAAATTCCACAAGAACAGTCTTAGCGAAAGGCTTCTTGAGGGGAAAGCTGTAATTGTGTGAGATTAATTAATGGAACACAAAGCTGTCTCTCAGAAAGCTTCTTTCCAGCTTTTTAAGGAAGATATTTCCCTTTTCACCATAGCTCTCTATGGGCTTCCAAATATCTCTTTGCAAATTCCACAAGAACAGTCTTAGGGAAAGGCTTCTTGAGTGGAAAGCTGTAACTCTGTGACATGAATTAACAGAACACAAGGCAGTTTCTCTGAAAGATTCTTTACAGTTTTTAATGGAAGATATTTTCTTTTTCACCATAGCCCTCTAAGGGCTTCCAGATATTACTTTCCAAATTTCACAAGAACAGTCTTAGTGAACGGCTTCCTGAGGGGAAAGCTGTAACTCTGTGAGATGAACTAACAGAACCCTAAGCAGTTTCTCAGAGGGTTTCTTTTCGGTTTTTATCTTAGTATATTTCCTTTTTCACCATAGCCCGTATGAGCTTCCAAACGTCACTTTGCAATTTTCACAACATCAGTCCTAGAGAAAGACTTCTTGAGGGGAAAGCTGTACCTCTCTGAGATGAGTTAACAGAACACAAAGCAGTTTCTCAGAAAGCTTCTCTTCAGTTTTTATCTTAGGATATTTCCTTTTTCACCATCGCCTTCTAAGGTCTTCCAAATATCCCTTTGCAAATTCCACAAGAACACACTTAGCGAAAGGCTTCTTGAGGGGAAAGATGTAACTCTGTGAGATGAATTTACAGAACACAAATCAGTTTCTCAAAAAGCTTCTTTTCAGTTTTTATCTTAGGATATTTCCTTTTTCACCATAGCCCGCTATGGGCTTCCAAATATCACTTTGCATAATCCACAAGAACAGTCTTAGCGAAAGGCTTCTTGAGGGGAAAGCTGTAGCTCTGGAGATGAATTAACAGAACACAAAGCAGTTTCTCAGACAGCTTCTTTCCAGTTTTTAACGGAAGATATTTCCTTTTTCACCATAGCCCTCTATGGGCTTCCAAATATCACTTTGCAAATTCCACAAGAAAAGTCTTAGCGAAAGGCTTCTTGAGGGGAAAGCTGTAACTCTGTGCGATGAATTAACAGAACCCAAATCAGTTTCTCAGAAAGTTTCTTTTCAGTTTTTATCTTAGGATATTTCCTTTTTCACCATAGCCCGCTATGGGCTTCCAAATGACACTTTGCAAATTCCACAAGAACAGTCTTAGCGAAAGGCTTCTTGAGGGCAAAGCTGTAACTCTGTGAGATGAATTAACAGAACAGAAAGAAGTTTCTCAGAAAGCTTCTTTCCACTTTTTAACGGAAGGTATTTCCTTTTTCACCATTGCCCTCTATGGTCTTCCAAATATCACTTTTCAAATTCCACAAGAACAGTCTTAGGGAAAGGCTTCTTGAGGGTAAAGCTGTAACTCTGTGAGATGAATTAACAGAACACAAAACAGTTTCTCAGAAAGCTTCTTTCCAGTTTTTAAGGGAAGTTATTTCCTTTTTCACCTTATCCCTCTATGGGCTTCCAAATATTACTTTCCAAATTTCACAAGAACAGTCTTAGTGAACGGCTTCTTGAGGAGAAAGCTGTAACTCAGTGAGATGAACTATCAGAACACAAAGCAGTTTCTCAGAAATCTTCTTTTCGGTTTTTATCTTAGTATATTTCCTTTTTCACCATAGCCCTCTATGGGCTTCCAAATATCACTTTGCAAATTCCACAAGAACAGTCTGAGCGAAAGGCTTCTTGAGGGGAAAGCTGTAACTCTCTGAGATGAATTAACGGAACACAAAGCAGTTTCTCAGAAAGCTTCCTTCCACTTTTTTTTTTTAATATTACATGCTTAATTTCTTTTTATTCATATAATTTTGTGTAACAATCACTCAGGAAATATCAGAATTCTTATTACTTAGTACATAAAGAATATTCAAGAAATATTGTTGCAGTAGAAAGCTAGTCAAGTATGAGCAGGGCAGGAGAGGTCTCCCCTCTTCCACACACGAAATGTGTTTGGAGACCCTCAGGTGATGGTCAAGTGGTTGTTAACTGTTTCTCTAAAGTAGTAATTGGTCATACCTGGTGTCAAGGAAAGGCAGGCTTCTAATAGAAAACACCTGAAACTGATCAGCAACTTCCCAATGAGATCTCAGTAGTGAGGAGAAGTAAGGCAAGATCCCGGAAGTATGCCAATGTATAAAACCCCAAGTCAAGAAGTCAAGCTGTGCACTTGGCTTCTCAAGTCTCCCACTTGGCCCTCTTCCAGGTTGTACTTCCCTTCTTTTCCTTTCTGTTTTAAAGCCTTTTAATAAACCTTCACTCCTGCTCTGAGAATTACCTCTGTCTCACTTTCTGCCTTATGCCCCTTAGTGGAATTCCTTCTGAGGAAGCAAGAATGGAGGGTGCTGCAAACCTATACAGATTCGCCGCCAATGTCTCCAGAACTCGGATGTCTTCCACAGGTAATAACATTGCTTTCAATATTTTTCATAATTATATCATGCTAAAAAACTAAGTATAACAGTGTCAAATACAAATACAATTAAAGCTTTTTGAATTCTATTTTACTTTACAAGGTTTTTTAAATCAAGTATGATTTTTCCTGGTGCAATTAAATTATAATTCTTTTCATATTTATATTTAATCATTTTATATAGAATTATTTTATATTTCTAGTACTTATTACTCTAGTATATCTCTTTTAGGCTTACTTTATGTCTCACTTTTATAAAAATAAGTAAAATATATATTTGATACATTACAATCACTTAGCAAAATGCTCAGGTATAATGCTATTTAAAAATTAATATACCATATTTATATAATAATGCTATAATTTTCTCATAAAATAATAAATCTTTTTAATGTTTGAAATTATAGGATGATAAGTGGTCTTTAATTTATTCCCCTTGTTTGAATTTTCAGTAGTGAATATGTTCTTTCAAAAATATTTTTATGATAAATTCCAAATGCATACAATAGTGGATTACCTCTAGGTACTCATCATTCATTTCACCAACATCAACACTTGTCCAATTCCTTTTATCTTCACTCACTTCTCCCCATTTCCCCCAACCGCATTCCTGCCACAACTGCTGACTCAAACCGTTCAAAGGATTGTTTGGTCAATACTTTTGTAACAATTTAGTTTTGTGCTTTTCCTAAAATATAAGTGGAAGATTATTTTTTATTTTTTATTTTTTATTTTTTTAAATTATTTATTTCAATTTTGTGGGTATATAGTAGATGTATGTATTTATGGGGTGCATGAGATGTTCTGATTCAGGCATACAATGAATAATAATCACATCATGTAAAATGGGGTATCCATTCTCTCAAGCATTTATCCTTTGTGTTACAAGCAATCCAATTAGACTCTTTTAGTTATTTTCAAATGCACAGTTAAATTATTACTGACTATAGTCGCCTTGTTGTGCTATCAAATACTAGATCTTATTTATTCTTTCTGGTTTTTTTATACCCATTAACCGTCTCCAGCTTTGCCTCAAACCACCACTACCCTTCCCAGCCTCTGGTAACCATGCTTCTACTCTCTATCTCCATGAGTTCAATTGTTTTGATTTTTAGATCTCACAAATAAGTGAGAACATGAAATTAGAATTATTATTAAACAGATCTCAAAATGTGACTTAGTTGCCTATCTTCTCCTCCTCTCCCTGTATCAACCTGTTTCAGCCTGGAAGCCTCTAGTGGGAAGGAGGGATGTGGTTCGTTGCTTCTTTTTTTTTTTTTTATATATATATATATTTTAAGTTCTAGGGTACATGTGCATAACGTGCAGGTTTGTTACATATGTATACTTGTGCACTGTTGCTGTGCTGCACCCATCAACTCGTCAGCACCCATCAACTCGTCATTTACATCAGGTATAACTCCCAATGCAATCCCTCCCCCCTCCCCCCTCACTATGATAGGCCCCGGTGTGTGATGTTCCCCTTCCCGAGTCCAAGTGATCTCATTGTTCAGTTCCCACCTATGAGTGAGAACATGTGGTGTTTGGTTTTCTGTACTTGTGATAGTTTGCTATTGTGAATAGTGCCTCAATAAACATACGCGTGCATGTGTCTTTATAGCAGCATGGTTTATAATCCTTTGGGTATATACCCAGTAATGGGATAGCTGGGTCATATGGTACGTCTAGTTCTAGATCCTTGAGGAATCGCCATACTGTTTTCCATAATGGTTGAACTAGTTTACAATCCCACCAACAGTGTAAAAGTGTTCCTATTTCTCCACATCCTCTCCAGCACATGTTGTTTCCTGACATTTTAATGATCGCCATTCTAACTGGTGTGAGATGGTATCTCAGTGTGGTTTTGATTTGCATTTCTCTGATGGCCAGTGATGATGAGCATTTTTTCATGTGTCTGTTGGCTGTATGAATGTCTTCTTTTGAGAAATGTCTGTCCATATCCTTTGCCCACTTTTTGATGGGGTTGTTTGTTTTTTTCTTGTAAATTTGTTTGAGGTCTTTGTAAATTCTGGATATTAGCCTTTGTCAGATGAGTAGATTGCAAAAATTTTCTCCCATTCTGTAGGTTGCCTGTTCACTCTGATGGTAGTTTCTTTTGCTGTGCAGAAGCTCTTTAGTTTAATGAGATCCCATTTGTCAATTTTGGCTTTTGCTGCCATTGCTTTTGGTGTTTTAGACATGAAGTCTTTGCCCATGCCTATGTCCTGAATGGTACTACCTAGGTTTTCCTCTAGGGTTTTTATGGTCTTAGGTCTAACATTTAAGTCTCTAATCCATCTTGAATTAATTTTCGTATAAGGAGTAAGGAAAGGATCCAGTTTCAGCTTTCTGCTTATGGCTAGCCAATTTTCCCAGCACCATTTATTAAATAGGGAATCCTTTCCCCATTTCTTGTTTCTCTCAGGTTTGTCAAAGATCAGATGGCTGTAGATGTGTGGTATTGTTTATGAGGACTCTGTTCTGTTCCATTGGTCTATATCTCTGTTTTGGTACCAGTACCATGCTGTTTTGGTGACTGTAGCCTTGTAGTATAGTTTGAAGTCAGGTAGCGTGATGCCTCCAGCTTTGTTCTCTTGACATAGGATTGTCTTGGAAATGTGGGCTCTTTTTTGGTTCCATATGAACTTTAAAGCAGTTTTTTCCAATTCTGTGAAGAAACTAATTGGTAGCTTGATGGGGATGGCATTGAATCTATAAATAACCTTGGGCAGTATGGCCATTTTCACAATATTGATTCTTCCTATCCATGAGCATGGTATGTTCTTCCATTTGTTTGTGTCCTCTTTTATTTCATTGAGCAGTGGTTTGTAGTTCTCCTTGAAGAGGTCCTTTACATCCCTTGTAAGTTGGATTCCTAGGTGTTTTATTCTCTTTGAAGCAATTGTGAATGGTAGTTCATTCATGATTTGGCTCTCTGTTTGTCTGTTACGGGTGTATACGAATGCTTGGGATTTTTGCACATTAATTTTGTATCCTGAGATTTTGCTGAAGTTGCTTATCAGCTTAAGGAGATTTTGGGCTGAGACAATGGGATTTTCTAAATATACAATCATGTCATCTGCAAACAGGGACAATTTGACTTCTTCTTTTCCTAACTGAATCCCCTTGATTTCTTTCTCTTGCCTGATTGCCCTGGCCAGGACTTCCAACACTATGTTGAATAGGAGTGGTGAGAGAGGGCATCCCTGTCTTGTGCCAGTTTTCAAAGGGAATTTTTCCAGGTTTTGCCCATTCAGTATGATATTTGCTGTGGATTTGTCATAAATAGCTCTTATGATTTTGAGGTACGTTCCATCAATAACGAATTTATTGAGCGTTTTTAGCATGAAGGGCTGTTGAATTTTGTCAAAAGCCTTTTCTGCATCGATTGAGATAATCATGTGGTTCTTGTCTTTGGTTCTGTTTATATGCTGGATTATGTTTATTGATTTGCGAATGTTGAGCCAGCCTTGCATCCCAGGGATGACGCCCACTTGATCATGGTGGATAAGCTTTTTGGTGTGCTGTTGAATCCAGTTTGCCAGTATTTTATTGAGGATTTTTGCATCGATGTTCATCAGGGATATTGGTCTAAAATTCTCTTTTTTTGTTGTGTCTCTGCCAGGCTTTGATATCAGGATGATGTTGGCCTCATAAGATGAGTTAGGGAGGATTCCCTGTTTTTCTATTGATTGGAATAGTTTCAGAAGGAATGGTACCAGCTCCTCCTTGTACCTCTGGTAGAATTCAGCTGTGAATCCATCTGGTCCTGGACTTTTTTTGATTGGTAGGCTATTAATTATTGCCTCAATTTCAGAGCCTGCTATTGGTCTATTCAGGGATTCAAATTCTTCCTGGTTTAGTCTTGGAAGAGTGTAAGTGTCCAGGAAATTATCCATTTCTTCTAGATTTTCTAGTTTATTTGCGTAGAGGTGTTTATAGTATTCTCTGATGGTAGTTTGTATTTCTGTGGGGTCGGTGGTGATATCCCCTTTATCATTTTTTATTGCGTCTATTTGATTTTTCTCCCTTTTCTTCTTTATTAGTCTTGCTAGCGGTCTGTCAATTTTGTTGATCTTTTCAAAAAACCAACTCCTGGATTCATTGATTTTTTGGAGGAATTTTTGTGTCTCTATCTCCTTCAGTTCTGCTCTGATCTTAGTTATTTCTTGCCTTCTGCTAGCTTTTGAATGAGTTTGCTCTTGCTTCTCTAGTTCCTTTAATTGTGATGTTAGAGTGTCAATTTTAGATCTTTCCTGCTTTCTCTTGTGGGCATTTAGTGCTATAAATTTCCCTCTACACACTGCTTTAAATGTGTCCCAGAGATTCTGGTATGTTGTATCTTTGTTCTCATTGGTTTCAAAGAACATCTTTATTTCTGCCTTCATTTCGTCATGTACCCAGTAGTCATTCAGGAGCAGGTTGTTCAGTTTCCATGTAGTTGAGCGGTTTTGATTGAGTTTCTTAGTCCTGAGTTCTAGTTTGATTGCAGTGTGGTCTGAGAGACAGTTTGTTATAATTTCTGTTCTTGTACATTTACTGAGGAGTGCTTTACTTCCAACTATGTGGTCAATTTTGGAATAAGTGCGATGTGGTGCTGAGAAGAATGTATATTCTATTGATTTGGGGTGGAGAGTTCTATAGATGTCTATTAGTTCTGCTTGCTGCAGAGATGAGTTCAATTCCTGGATATGCTTGTTAATTTTCTGTCTCGTCGATCTGTCTAATGTTGACAGTGGAGTGTTGAAGTCTCCCATTATTATTGTATGGGAGTCTAAGTCTCTTTGTAAGGCTCTAAGGACTTGCTTTATGAATCTGGGTGCTCCTGTATTGGGTGCATATATATTTAGGATAATTAGCTCTTCCTGTTGAATTGATCCCTTTACCATTATGTAATGGCCTTCTTTGTCTCTTTCGATCTTTGATGGTTTAAAGTCTGTTTTATCAGAGACTAGTATAGCAACCCCTTCTTTTTTTTGTTCTCCATTTGCTTGGTAAATCTTCCTCCATCCCTTTATTTTGAGCCTCTGTATGTCTCTGCGTGTGAGATGGGTCTCCTGAATACAGCAGACTGATGGGTCTTGACTCTTTATCCAGTTTGCCAGTCTGTGTCTTTTAATTGGAGCATTTAGTCCATTTACATTTAAGGTTAATATTGTTATGTGTGAACTTGATCCTACCATTATGATATTAACTGGTTATTTTGCTCGTTAGTTGATGCAGTTTCTTCCTAGCCTTGATGGTCTTTACATTTTGGCATGTTTTTGCAATGGCTGGTACCGGTTGTTCCTTTCCATGTTTAGTGCTTCCTTCAGGGTCTCTTGTAAGGCAGGCCTAGTGATGACAAAATCTCTAAGCATTTGCTTATCTGTAAAGGATTTTATTTCTCCTTCACTTATGAAACTTAGTTTGGCTGGATATGAAATTCTGGGTTGAAAATTCTTTTCTTTAAGAATGTTGAACATTGGCCCCCACTCTCTTCTGGCTTGTAAAGTTTCTGGCGAGAGATCTGCTGTTAGTCTGATGGGCTTCCCTTTGTGGGTAACCCGACCTTTCTCTCTGGCTGCCCTTAAGATTTTTTCCTTCATTTCAACTTTGGTGAATCTGGCAATTATGTGTCTTGGAGTTGCTCTTCTCGAGGAGTATCTTTGTGGTGTTCTCTGTATTTCCTGGATTTGAATGTTGGCCTGCCCTACTAGGTTGGGGACGTTCTCCTGGATGATATACTGAAGAGTGTTTTCCAACTTGGTTCCATTTTCCCCCTCACTTTCAGGCACCCCAATCAGACGCAGATTTGGTCTTTTACATAATCTCATACTTCTTGCAGGCTTTGTTCATTTCTTTTTCTTCTTTTTTCTTTTCATTTCTCTTCTCGCTTCATTTCATTCATTTGATCCTTAATCGCTGATACTCTTTTCCAGTTGATCGAGTCGGTTACTGAAGCTTGTGCATTTCTCACGTATTTCTCGTGTCATGGTTTTCATCTCTTTCATTTCGTTTATGACCTTCTCTGCATTAATTATTCTAGCCATCAATTCTTCCACTTTTTTTCAAGACTTTTAGTTTCTTTGCACTGGGTACATAATTCCTCCTTTAGCTCTGAGAAGTTTGATGGACTGAAGCCTTCTTCTATCATCTCATCAAAGTCATTCGCTGTCCAGCTTTGATCCCTTGCTGGTGATGAGCTGCGCTCCTTTGCCGGAGGAGATGCGCTCTTATTTTTTCAAATTCCAGCTTTTCTGCCCCGCTTTTTCCCCATTTTGTGTCTTTATCTGCCTCTGGTTTTTAAAGGAAGATATTTCCTTTTTCAGCATAGCCCTCTATGGGCTTCCAAATATCACTTTGCAAATTTCACAAGAACAGTCTTAGTGAACGGCTTCTTGAGGTGAAAGCTGTAACTCTGTGAGATGAATTAACAGAACACAAAGCAGTTTCTCAGAAATCTCTTTTCCAGTTTTTAACGAAAGATATTTCCTTTTTCACCATAGCCACCATGGGCTTTGAAATATCACTTTTCAAATTCCACAAGAACAGTCTTAGCGAAAGGCTTCTTGAGGAGAAAGGTGTAACTCTGTGAGATGAATTACCAGAACACAAAGCAGTTTCTCAGAAAGCTTCTTCTTGGTTTTTATCTTAGGATATTTCCATTTTCACCGTAGCCATCTATGAGCTTCCAAATATCACTTTGCAAATTCCACAAGAACAGTCTTAGCGAAAGGCATCTTGAGGGGAAAGATGTAAATCTGTGAGATGAATTAACAGAACACAAAACAGTTTCTAAAAAACATTCTTTCCAGTTTTTAACGGAAGATATTTCCTTTTTCATCATAGCCCTCTATGGGCTTCCAAATATCACCTTGAAAATTCCACAGGAACAATCTTAGTGAACGGTTTCTTGAGGGGAAAGCTATAATTCTGTGAGATGAATTAGGAGAACATAATGCAGTTTCTCAGAAAGCTACTTTTCGGTTTTTATCTTAGAATATTTCCTTTGTGCCATAACCCTCTTTGGGCTTCTAAAATCAATTTGCAAATTCCACAGGAACAGTCTTAGCGAAAGGCTTCTTGAGGCGAAAGCTGAAACTCTGTGAGATGAATTAACAGGACACAAAGCACTTTCTCAGAAAGCTTCTTTCCAGTTTATAACGGAAAATATTTCCTTATTCACCATAGCCATCTATGGCCTTCTAAATACCACTTTCGAAATGACACAAGAACAGTACTAGCGAAAGACTTCTTGAGGGGAAAGCTGTAACTCTGTGAGATGAATTAGCAGAACACAAAGCAGTTTCTCAGAAAGCTTCTTTCCAGTTTTCAACTGAAGATATTTCCTTTTTCACCAAGCCCTCTATGGGCTTCCAAATATCACTTTGCAAATTCCACAAGAACAAACTTAGTAAAGGTCTTCTTCAGGGGAAAGCTGTAACTCTGTGAGATGAATTAAAAGAACACAAAGCAGTTTCTCAGAAAGCTTCTTTCCAGTTTTTAACGGAAGATATATCCTTTTTCACCAAAGCCCTCTATGGGCTTCCAAATATCACTTTAAATATACCACAAGAACAATCTTATCAAAAGGCTTCTTGAGGGGAAAGCTGTAACTCTGTGAGATGAATTAACAGAAAACAAAGCAGTTTCTCAGAAAGCTTCTTTCAAGTAGTTAACTGAAGATATTTTCTTTTTCACCGTAGCCCTCTATGGGCTTCCAAATATCATTTTGCAAATTCCACATGAACAGTCTTAGCGAAAGGCTTCTTGAGGGAAAAGCCATAATCAGAAACCTGCCTTCGAGTTTTTAACTGAAGATATTTCCATTTACACCATAGCCCTCTAAGGACTTCCAAATATCACTTTGCAAATTCCACAAGAACAGACTTAGCGAAAGGCTTCTTGAGGGGAAAGCTGTAACTCTGTAAGATGAATTAACAGAACACAAAGCAGTTTCTCAGAAAGCCTCTTTGCAGTTTTTAACTGAAGATATTTCCTTTTCCACCATCGCCCTCGATGGGCTTCCAAATACCACTTTGCAAATTCCACAAGAACAGCCTTAGCAAAGGGCTTCTTGAAGGGAAAGCTGTAACTCTGTGAAATGAATTAACAGAACGCAAAGCAGTTTCTCAGAAAGCTTCTTTTCAGTTTTTATGTTAGGATATTTCCTTTTTCACCATAGACCTCTATGGACTTCCAAATATCACTTTGCAAATTCCACAAGAAGAGTCTTAACGAAAGGCTTCTTGAGGAGAAAGCTGTAACTCTGTGAGATGAATTAACAGGACACAAAGCACTTTCTCAGAAAGCTTCTTTCCAGTTTATAACGGAAGATATTTACTTATTCACCATAGCCCTCTATGGCCTTCTAATTACCACTTTCCAAATGAGACAAGAACAGTCCTAGCGAAAGATTTCTTGAGGGGAAATCTGTAACTCTGTGAGATGAATTAACAGAACACGAAGCAGTTTCTCCGAATGCTCATTTTCAGTTTTTATCACAGGCTATTTCCTTTTTCACCGTAGACCTCTGTCGGCTTCTAAATATCACTTTCCAAATTCCACAGGAAAAGCCTTAGGGAAAGGCTTCTTAAGGGGAAATCTGTAACTCTGTGAGATGAATTAACAGAACACAAAGCAGTTTCTCAGAAAGCTTCTATCCAGTTTTTAACTGAAGATATTTCCTTTTTCCCCATAGCCCTCTATGAACTTCCAAATATCACTTTGCAAACTCCACAAGAACAGTCTTAGTGATCGACTTCTTGAGGGGAAAGATATAACTCCGTGAGATGAGTTAAGAGAACACAATGCAGTTTCTCAGAAAGTTTCCTTTCGGTTTTTATCATAGGATATTTCCTTTTTCAACATAGCCCTCTATGTTCTTCCAAATATGACTTTGCAAATTCCACAAGAACATTCTTAATGAATGGCTTCTCGAGGAGAAAGCTGTAACTCTGTGAGATGAAATAACAGAACACAAAGCAGTTTATCAGAAAGCTTCTTTCCGATTTTTAATGGAAGATATTTCCTTTTTCACCATAGCCCTCTAAAGTTTCTAAATATCACTTTCCAAATTCCACAAGAACAGTCTTAGCGAAAGGATTCTTGAGGGGAAAGCTGTAACTCTGTGAGATAAATTAATAGTACACAAAGCAGTTTCTCAGAAAGCTTCTTTCCAGTTTTTAACTGAAGATATTTCATTTTTTACCGTAGCCCTCTATGAGCTTCCAAATATCACTTTGCAAATTCCACAAGAACAGTCTTAGCGAAAGGCTTCTTGAGGAGAAAGCTGTATCTCTGTGAGATGAATTAACAGGACACAAAGTACTTTCTCAGGAAGCTTCTTTCCAGTTTATAACGGAAGATATTTCCTTATTCACCATTGCCCTCTATGGCCTTCTAAATACCACTTTCCAAATGACACAACAATAGTCCTAGCGAAAGACTTCTTGAGGGGAAAGCTGTAACTCTGTGAGATGAATTAACAGAACACAAAGCAGTTTCTCAGAAAGCTTCTTTCCAGTTTTCAACTGAAGATATTTCCTTTTTAACCATAGCCCTATATGGGCTTCTAAATATCACTTTGCAAATTCCACAAGAACAGACTTAGTAAAGTTCTCCTTGAGGGGAAAGCTGTAACTCTGTGAGATGAATTAACAGAACACAAAGCAGTTTGTCAGAAAGCTTCTTTACAGTTTTTAACGGAAGATATTTCCTTTTTCACCAAAGCCCTCTATGGCTTCCAAATATCACTTTGCAAATTCCACAAGAACAGTCTTAGCGAAAGGCTTCTTGAGGAAAAAGTTGTAAGTATGTGAAATGAATTAACAGAACACAAAGCAGTTTCTCAGAAAGCTTCTTTCCAGTTTTTAACGGAAGAGAATTCCTTTTTCACCATAGCCCTCTCTGGGCTTCCAAATATCACTTTGCAAATCCCACAAGAACAGTCTTAGCGAAAAGCTTTTTGAGGGGAAGGCTGTAACACTGTGAGATGAATTAACAGAACAAAAAGCAGTTTCTCATAAAGCTTCTTTCCAGTTTTTAACGCAGGATATTTCCTTTTTCACCATAGCCCTCTATGGGCTTCTAAATATCACGTTCTAAATTCCACAAGAACAGTCTTAGCGAAAGGCTTCTTGAGGGAAAAGCTATAGCTCTGTGAGATGAATTAACAGAACACAAAGCAGTTTCTCAGAAAGCTTATTTTCAGTTTTTGTCTTAGGCTGTTTCCTTTTTCACCGTAGACCACTGTAGGCTTCTAAATATCAGTTTCCAAATTCCACAAGAACAGTCTTAGGGTAAGGCTTCTTGGCGGGAAAGCTGTAACTCTGTGAGACGAATTAACAGAACACAAGGCAGTTTCTCAGAAATCTTCGTTTCAGTTTTTAACGGCAGTTATTTCCTTTTTCACCATAGCCCTCTATGGGCTTCCAATTATCACTTTCCAAATTCACACGAACAGTCTTAGCGAAAGAATTCTTGGGGGAATGCTGTAACTCTGTGAGATGAATTAACAGAACACAATGCAGTTTCCCAGAAAGCTTCTTTCCACTTTTTAATGGAAGATATTTCCTTTTTCACCATAGCCCTATTTGGGCTTAAAATATCACTTTGAAAATTACACAAAACAATGTCAGCAAAAGTTTTCTTGAGGGTAAAGCAGTAACACTTTGAGAGGAATTATCAGAACACAAACCAGTTTCTCAGAAAGCTTCTTTGCAGTTTTTAATTGAAGATATTTCCTTTTTCATCGTAGACTTCTATGGGCTTCCAAATATCACTTTGCAAATTCCACAAGAACAGTCTTAGCGAAAGGATTCTTGAGGCGAAAGCTGTAACTTTGTGAGATGTATTAACAGAACACAAAACAGTTTCTCAGAAAGCTGCTTTCCAGTTTTTAGCTGAAGATATTTCCTTTTTCACCGTAGCCCTCTGTGGGCTTCCAAATATCTCGTTGCAAATTACACAAGAACAGTCTTAGGGAACGGCTTCTTGAGGGGAAAGCTGTCACACAGTGAGATGAATTAATAGAACACAAATCAGTTTCTCAGAAAGCTTCTTTCCAGTTTTTATCTGAGGACATTTCTTTTTCCACCATAGCCCTCTATGGGCTTCCAAATATCACTTTGCAAATTCCACAAGAACAGTCTTAGTGAACGACTTCTTGAGGGGAGAGTTGTAACTCTGTGAGATGAATTAACAGAACACAAAGCAGTTTCTCAGAAAGCTTCTTTTCAGTTTTTATCTTAGGATATTCAATTTTTCACCAAAGCCCTCTATGGGCTTCCAAATATCACTATGCAATTTCCCCAAGAAAAGAGTTAGCGAAAAACTTCTTGAGACGAAAGCTGTAACTCTGTGAGATGAATTCACAGATCACAAAGAAGTTTCTCAGAAAGCTTCTTTCTCACTTTTAGCAGCGGATATTTCCTTTTTCCCTAAAGTTTTCAAAGGGATTCAAAATAACAGTCCTCATATTCCACAGAAATAAGGCTAGCACACAGCTCTACGAAAGACAGCTGTAACTCAGTGAGTGGAAGTCACATATCACAAAGCAGTTTCTCAGAAAGGTTCTTTTCAGTTTTTATCAGAAGATATATCCTTTTTCTCCTTAGCTCTCTATGGGCTTCCAAATATCACTTTGCAAATTCCACAAGAACAGTCTTAGCGAAAGGCTTTTTGAGGGGAATGCTGTAATTCTGTAAGATGAATTAACAGAACGCAAAGCAGTTTCTCAAAAGCTTCTTTCTAGTTTTTATGTTAGAATGTTTCCTTTTTCACCATAGCCCACAATGGGCTTCCAAATATCACTTTGCAAATTCCACAAGAAGGGTCTTAGCGAAAGACTTCTTGAGGTGAAAGCTGTAACTCTATGAGATGAATTAACAGAACACAAAGCAGTTTCTCAGAAAGCTTCTTTCCAGTTTTTTAACTGAAGATATTTCCTTTTTCACCTTAGCCCTCTAAGGACTTCCAAATATCACTTTGCAAATTCCACAAGAACAGTCTTAGCGAAAGGCTTTTTGAAGGGAAAGCTGTAACTCTGTGAGATGAATTAACAGAACACAAAGCAGTTTCTCAGAAAGCTTCTTTCCAGTTTTTTAACTGAAGATATTTCCTTTTTCACCTTAGCCCTCTAAGGACTTCCAAATATCACTTTGCAAATTCCACAAGAACAGTCTTAGCGAAAGGCTTTTTGAAGGGAAAGCTGTAACTCTGTGAGATGAATTAACAGAACACAAAGCAGTTTCTCAGAAAGCTTCTTTCCACTTTTCAACAGACGATATTTCCTTTTTCACCTTAGCTCTGTAAGGGCTTCCAAATATCACTTTGCAAATTCCACAAGAACAGTCTTAGCAAAAGGCTTCATGAGTGGAAACCTGTAACTCTGATAGATGAATTAACAGAACACAAACCTGTTTCTCAGAAAGCTTCTTTCCAGTTTTTAACTGAAGATATTTCCTTTTTCACCATAGCCCTCTATGGGCTTCCAAATATCACTTTGCAAATTCCACAAGAACAGTCTTAGCGAAAGGCTTCTTGTGGGGAAAGTTGTAACTCTGTGAGATGAATTAACAGAACACAAAGCAATTTTTCAGAAAGCTTATTTCCAGTTTTTAACGGTAGTTATTTTCTTTTTCTCCAAGTCCCTCTATGGGCTCCAAATATCACTTTGCAAATTAAACAAGAACAGCCTGAGTCAAAGGATTCTTGAGGAGAAAGCTCTAACTCTGTGAGATCAATTAACAGAACACAAAGCAGTCTCCCAGAAAACTTCTTTCCTATTTTTAACTGAAGAAAATTCCTTTTTCACCATAGTCCTCTAAGGGCTTGCAAATATCACTTTGCAAATCCCACAAGAGCAGTCTTAGCGAAAGGCTTCCTGAGGGGAAAGCTGTAACTCTGTGAGATGAATTAACAGAAGACAAGACAGTTTCTCAGAAAGCTTCTTTCCAGTTTTCAACGGAAGATATTTCCTTTTTCACCATAGCCCTCTATGGGCTTTCAAATATCACTTTGCAAAATTCACAAGGAGAGTCTTAGTGAACGGCGTCTTGACAGGAAAGCTGTAACCCTGTGAGATGAATTTACAGAACACAAAGCAGTTTCTCAGAAAGCTTCTTTTCAGTTTTTAACTTAGGATATTTCCTTTTTCACCATAGCCCTCTAAGGGCTTCCAAATATCACTTTGCAAATTCCACAGTAAGAGTCTTAGTGAAATTCTTCCTGAGAGGAAAGCTGTAAGCCTGTGAGATGAATTAACAGAACAGAAAGTAGTTTCTCAGATAGATTCTTTCCAGTTTATAACGGAAGATATTTCCTTTTTCACCATTGCCTTCTATGGGATTCCAAATATCACTTTGCAAATACCACAAGAAGAGCCTTAGGGAAAGACATCTTGGGAAGAAACCTGTAATTCTGGGAAATGAATTAACAGAACACAAAGCAGTTCCTCAGAAAGCTTCTTTCCAGTTTTTAACGGCAGATATTTAATTTAGCACCATGGCCCTTTTTGGGCTTCCAACTATCACTTGGCAAATTCCACAAGAACAGTCTTAGCGAAAGGCTTCTTGAGGGGAAAGCTGCAACTCTGTGAGATGAATTTACAGAACACAAAGCAGTTTCTCAGAAAGCTTCTTTTCAGTTTTTAACTTAGGATATTTCCTTTTTCACCATAGCCCTCTAAGGGCTTCCAAATATCACTTTGCAAATTCCACAGTAAGAGTCTTAGTGAAATTCTTCCTGAGAGGAAAGCTGTAAGCCTGTGAGATGAATTAACAGAACAGAAAGTAGTTTCTCAGATAGATTCTTTCCAGTTTATAACGGAAGATATTTCCTTTTTCACCATTGCCTTCTATGGGATTCCAAATATCACTTTGCAAATACCACAAGAAGAGCCTTAGGGAAAGACATCTTGGGAAGAAACCTGTAATTCTGGGAAATGAATTAACAGAACACAAAGCAGTTCCTCAGAAAGCTTCTTTCCAGTTTTTAACGGCAGATATTTAATTTAGCACCATGGCCCTTTTTGGGCTTCCAACTATCACTTGGCAAATTCCACAAGAACAGTCTTAGCGAAAGGCTTCTTGAGGGGAAAGCTGCAACTCTGTGAGATGAATTAACAGAACACAAAGCAGTTTCTCAGAAAGCTTGTTTTCTGTTTTTATCTTAGGATATTTCCTTTTTCAGCAAGGTCCTCTATGGGATTCCAAATATCACTTTGCATATCACACAAGAACAGTCTAAGGAAAGGCCTCTTGAGGCCAAAGCTGTAATTCTGTGAGATGAATTAACAGAACACAAAGCACTTTCCCACAAAGCTTCTTTCCAGGTTTTAACTGAAGATATTTCCTTTTCCACAATAGCCCTCTATGGGCTTCCAAATATCACTTTCCAAATTTCACAAGAACAGTCTTAGTGAACGTCTTCTTGGGGGGAAAGCTGTAACTCTGGGAGATGAACTAACAGAACACAAAGTAGTTTATCAGAAAGCTTCTTTTCGGTTTTTATCTTAGAATAATTCCTTTTTTAACCATAGCCATCTATGGGCTTCCAATTATCACTTTGCAAATTCCACAGGAAGAGTCTTAGCGAAATTCTTCTTGAGGGGAAAGTTGTAACTCTGTGAGATGAATTAACAGAACACAAAGCAGTTTCTCAGAAAGCTTCCTTTCAGTTTTTACCTTAGGATATTTCCTAATTCACCATAGCCCTCTATGGACTTCCAAATATCAATTTGCAAATTACGCAAGAATAGTCTTAGCGAAATTCTTCTTGAGGGGAAAGATGTAACTCTGTGAGATGAATTAACAGAACACAGAGCAGGTTCTCAGAACCATTCTTTCCAGTTTTTAACGGAAGATATTTCCTTTTTCACCATAGACCTCAATGTGATTCCAAATATCACCTTGAAAATTCCACAAGAACTGTCTTACGGAAAGGCTTCTTGATGGGAAAGCTGCAACTCTGTGAGATGGATTAACAGAACACAAAGCAGTTTCTCAGAAAGCTTCTTTCCAGTTTTTAAAGGAAGATATTTCTTTTCTCTCCGTAGCCCTCTAAGGGCTTCCAAGTATCACTTTCCAAATTCCACAAGAACAGCCCTAGCGAAAGGCTTCTTGAAGGGAAAGCTGTAACTCTGTGAGATGAATTAACAGAACACAAAGTAGTTTCTCATAAAGCTTGTTTCCATTTTTAACGGAAGATATTTCTTTTTCACCATAGCCCTCTGTGGGCTTCCAAATATCACTTTGCAAATTCCACAACAAAAGCCTTAAGGAAAGGCTTCTTGAGGGGAAAGCTGTAACTCTGTGAGATGAATTAACAGACCACAAAGCAGTTTCTCAGAATGCTTCTTTTAAGTTTTTGTCTTAGCATATTTCCTTTTTCACCATAGCCCTCTATGGGCTTCCAAATATCACTTTGTAAATTCCACAACAGCAGCCTTAGCGAAAGCTTCTTGAGGGGAAAGCTGTAACTCTCTGAGATGAATTAACACAACACAAAGCCGTTTCTCAGAAAGCTTCTTTCCAGTTTTTAAAGGAAGGTATTTCCTTTTTCTCCGTAGCCATCTATGGGCTTCCAAATATCACTTTGCAAATTCCACAAGAACAGTCTTAGCGAAAGGCTTCTTGAAGGGAAAGTAGTAATTCTGTGAGGTGAATTAACAGAACACAAAGCAGTTTCTCAGAAAGCTTCTTTCCAGTTTTTAAAGGAAGTTATTTCCTTTTTCTCCGTAGCTTTCTATGGGCTTCCAAATATGACTTTCCAAACTCCACAAGAACAGCCTTAGCGAAAGGCTTCTTGAAGAGAAAGCTGTAACTCTGTGATGTGAATTAACAGAAAACAAAGAAGTTTCTCAGAAAGATTCTTTCCAGTTTTTAATGGAAGATATTGTCTTTTTCAACATATCCCTCTATGGGTTTCGAAATATCACTTTGCAAATTCCACAAGAACAGTCTTAGTGAAAGGCTTCTTGAGGGGAATGCTGTAACTCTGTGAGATGAATTAACAGAACACAGAGCAGTTTCTCAGAAAGCTTCTTTCCAGTTTTTAACTGAAGATATTTCCATTTTCTCCATAGACCTCTATGGGCTTCCAAATATCACTTTGGCAATTCCACAAGAACACAGTTTGTGAAAGACTTCTTGAAGGGAAAGCTGTAACTCTGTGAAATGAATTAACAGAACACAAAGTAGTTTCAAAGAAAGATTCTTTCCAGTTTTTAACGGAAGATATTACCTTTTTCACCATAGCCCTCTAAGGGCTTAGAAATATCACTTTGCAAATTCCACAGAAACAGTCTTACCGAAAGGCTTCTTGAGGGGAAAGCTGTAACTCTGTGAGGTGAATTAACAGAACAGAAAGCAGTTTCTCAGACAGCTTCTTTCCAGTTTTTAACTGAAGATATTCCTTTTTCACCATAGCCCTCTATGGGCTTCCAAATATCACCTTGCCAATTGCAAAAGAACAGATTAGCAAAAGGCTTCTTGAGGGGAAAGCTGTAGCTCTGTGAGATGAATTAACACAGCACAAAGCAGTTTCTCTGACTGCTTCTTTTCAGTTTTTAACTGAAGATATTTCCTTTTTCACCATAGCCCTCTATGGGCTTCCAAATATCACTTTGTAAATTCCACAAGAACAGCCTTAGCGAAAGGCTTCGTGAAGGGAAAGCTGTAACTCTGTTATATGAATTAACAGAAAAGACAGCAGTTTCTCAGAAAGGTTCTTTCACGTTTTTAACGGAAGCTATTTCCATTTCCACCATAGCCTTCTAAGGGCTTACAAATACCACTTTGCAAATTCCTCAAGAACAGTCTTAGAGAAAGGCTTCTTGAGGGCAAGGCTGTAACTCTGTGAGATGAATTAACAGAACAGAAATCAGTTTCTCAGACAGCTTCTTTCCAGTTTTTAATGAAGATATTTCCTTTTTCGACATAGCCCTCTATGGGCTTCAGAATATCACTTTGCAAATTCCACAAGAAGAGCCTTAGCGAAAGGCTTCTTGAGGGGAAAGCTGTAACTCTGTGAGGTGAATTAAGAGAACACAAAGCAGTTTCTCAGAAAGCTTCTTTTCAGTTTTTAACGGAAGTTATTTCCTTTTTCTCCGTAGCACTTTATGGGCTTCCAAATATCACTTTGCAAATTCCACAAGAACAGCCTTAGCGAAAGGCTTTTTGAAGGGAAAGCTGTAACTCTGTGAGATGAATTAACAGAACACAAAGCAGTTTCTCAGACAGCTTCTTTCCAGTTTTTAACTGAAGATATTTCCTTTTTCAAAATAGCCCTGTATGGGCTTCCAAATATCACTTTGCAAATTCCCCAAGAACAGTCTTAGCGAAAGGCCTCTTGAAGGAAAAGCTGTAACTCTGTGAGTTGAATTAACCGAACACAAAGCAGTTTCTAAAAATCTTCTTTCCAGTTTTTAAAGGAAGATATTGCCTTTTTCACCATATCCCTCTATGGGTTTCGAAATATCACTTTGCAAATTCCACAATAACAGTCTTAGCGAAAGGCTTCTTGAGGGAAAAGCTGTAAATCTCTGAGATGAATTAACAGAACACAATGTTGTTTCAAAGAAGGCTTGTTTCCAGTTTTAACGGAAGATAGATTCTTTTTCACCATAGCCCTCTATGGGCTACCAAATATCACTTAGCAAATTCCACAAGAACAGTCTTACTGAAAGGCTTCTGGAGGGGAAATCTGTAATTCTGTGAGGTGAATTAACAGAACACAATGTAGTTTCAAAGAAAGCTTCTTTCCAGTTTTTAATTTAAGGTATTTCCTTTTTCACCATAGCCCTCTAAGGGATTCCAAATATCACTATGCAAATTCCACAAGAACAGTCTTAGCGAACGGCTTCTTGAGGGGAATGCTGTAACTCTGTGGGATGAATTTAAAGAACGCAAAGCAGTTTCTCAGAAAGCTTCTTTCCAGTTTTTAACTGAAGATATTTCCATTTTCACCATAGCCCTCTATGGACTTCCAAATATCACTTTACAAATCCCACCAGAAAAGTCTTAGCGAAAGGCTTCCAGAGGGGAAACTGTAACTCTGTAAGATGATTTAACAGAACACAAAGCAGTTTCTCAGAAAGCTTCTTTCCAGTTTGTAACGGAAGATATTTCGTTTTTCACCATACTCCCCTATGGGCTTCCAAATATCACTTTGAATATTCCACCAGAACAGTCTTAGCGAAAGGCTTCTTGAGGGGAAAGCTGTAACTCTGTGAGATGAATTAACAGAACACAAAGCAGTTTCTCAGAAAGCTTCTTTCCGGTTTTTAACGGAAGAGATTTCCTTTTTCACCATAGCCCTCTGTGGGCTTCCAAATATCACTTTGCCAATCCCACAAGAACAGTCTTAGCGAAAGGCTTCATGAGGGGAAAACTGTACCTCTGTAAGGTGATTTTACAGAGCACAAAGCAGTTTCTCAGAAAGCTTCTTTTCGGTTATTATCTTAGGATATTTCCCTTTTCGCCATAGCCCTCTATCGGCTTCCAATATCACCTTGCAAATTCCACAAGAACAGTCTCAGTGAATGGCTTCTTGACGGGAAAGCTGTAACTGTGTGAGATGAATGAACACACAAAGCAGTTTCTCAGAAAGCTTCTTTTCAGTTTTTCACAGAAGATATTTCCTTTGTCAACATAGCCCTCTATGGGCTTCCAAATATCACTTTGCAAATTCCACCAGAACAGTGTTAGCGAAAGACTTATTGAGGGAAAAGCTGTAACTCTGTGAGATGAATTAACAGAACACAAAGCAGTTTCTCAGAAAGCTTCTTTTCAGTTTTTATCTTCAGATATTTCCTTTTTCACCATAGACCTCTATGGGCTTCCAAATATCACTTTGCAACTTCCACAAGCACAGTCTTAGCGAAAGGCTTCTTGAAGGGAAAGCTGTAACTCTGTGAGATGAATTAACAGAATACAAAGCAGTTTCTCAGAAAGCTTCTTTCCAGTTTTTTACCAGAGCTATTTCCTTTTTCACCATAGCCCTCTATGGGTTTGCAAATATCCCTTTGCTAATTCCACAAGAACAGACTTAGCGAAAGGCTTTTTGAAGGGAAAGCTGTAACTCTGTGAGATCATTAACAGAACACAAAGCAGTTTCTCAGATACCTTCTTTTCAGTTTTTATCTTAGCATATTTCCTTTTTCAACATAGCCCTCTATGGGCTTCCAAATATCACATTGCAATTTCCACAAGAACAGCCTTAGTGAACGGTTTCTTGCGGAGAAAGCTGTAACTCTGTGAGATGAATTAACAGAACACAAAGCAGTTTCTCAGAAAGATTCTTTCCAGTTTTTAACGGAAGATATTTCCTTTTTCACCATAGCCCTCTATGGGCTTCCATATATCACTTTGCAAATTCCACAAGAACAGTCTTAGCGAAAGGCATCTTGAGAAAGGCTTCTTGAGGGGAAACTGTAACTCTGTGAGTTAAAGTAGCAGAACACAAAGCAGTTTCTCAGAAAGCTTATTTTCAGTTTTTATCCTAGGATATTTCCTTTTTCACCATAGCCCTCTCTGGGCTTCCAAATATCACTTTGCTAATTTCACAAAAACAGTCTTAGTGAACAGCTTCTTGAGAGGAAAGCTGTAACTCTGTGAGTTGAACTAACAGAACACAAAGCAATTTCTCAGAATTCTTCTTTCCAGTTTTTAACGAAAGTTATTTCCTTTTTCACCTTAGCCCTCTATGGGATTCCAAACATCACTTTGTAAATTTCACAAGAACAGTCTTAGCGAAAGGCTTCTTGAGGAGAAAGCTGTAACTCTCTGATATGAATTAACAGAACACAAAGCAGTTTCTCAGAAAGCTTCTTTTCGGTTTGTATCTTAGGATATTTCCATTTTCACCATAGCCCCCTATGGCCTTCCAAATATCACTTTGCAAATTCCACAAGAACAGTCTTATCGAAAGTCTTCTTGAGGGGAAAGCTGTAACTCTGTGAGATGAATTAACAGAACACAAAGTAGTTTCTCAGAAAGCTTCTTTTCAATTTTTATCTTAGGATATTTCCTCTGTCAGCATAGCCCTGTATGGGCTTACAAATGTCACTTTGCAAATTCATCAAGAACACTCTTAGTGAAAGGCTTCTTGAGGGGAAATTTGTAGCTTTGTTAGATGAACTAACAGACCACAAAGCAGTTAATCAGAAAGTTTTTTTCCAATTTTTAACTGAAGATATTTTCTTTTCACCGTATCCCTCTATGGGCTTCCAAATATCACTTTGCAAATTGCACAAGAACAGTCTTAGTGAACGGGTTCTTTAGGGGAAAGCTATAACTCTGTGAGATGAATTAAGAGAACACAGCGCAGTTTCTCAGAAAGCTTCATTTCGGTTTTTATCTTAGGATATTTTGTTTTTCGCCAGAGCCCCCAATGTTCTTCCAAATATCACTTTGCATATTCCACAAGAACAGTCTTAGGGAAAGACTTCTTGAGGGGAAAGCTGTAACTCTCTGAGATCAATTAACAAAAAAAAAAAAAAAAGCAGTTTCTCAGAAATCTTCTTTCAAGTTTTTAACGGAAGATATTTCCTTTTTCACCATAGCCCTCTATGGGTTTCCAAATATCACATTTCAAGTTCCACAAGAACAGTCTTAGCGAAAGGCATTTGGAGGAGAAAGCTTAAATCTGTAAGATGAATTAACAGACACAAAAGTGTTTTTCAGAAAGCTTCTTTCCACTATTTAACGGATATTTCCTTTTCAACCATAGCCCTCTATGGGCTTCCAAATATCACTTTGCAGATTCCACAAGAACAATCTTAGCGAAAGGCTTCTTGAAGGGAATGCTGTATCTCTGTGAGATGAATTCTCAGAACCCACAGCAGTTTCTCAGAAATCTTCTTTCCAGTTTTTAACGGAAGATATTTCCTTTTTCAGCATAGCCCTCTATGGGCTTACAAATATCACTTTGAAAATTCCACAAGAACTGTCTTAGGGAAAGGCTTCTTGACGAGAAAGTTGTAACTCTGTGAGATGAATTAATAGAACACAAACCAGTTTCACAGAAAGCTTCATTCCAGTTAATATCGGAAGATATTTCCTTTTTCACCATATCCCTCTATGGGCTTCCAAATATCACTTTGCAAATTCCACAAGAACAGCGTTAGCGAAGGGCTTCTTGAGAAAGGCTTTTTAGGGGAAAGCTGTAACTCTGTGAGTTGAATTAACAGAACACAAAGCAGTTTATCAGAAAGCTTGTTTCCAGTTTTTCACGGAAGATATTTCCTTTTTCACCGTATCCCTCTATGGGCTTCCAAATATCACTTTGCAACTTCCACAAGAACAGTCTTAGCGAAAGGCTTCTTGAGGGGAAAGTTGTAGCTCTGTGAGATTAATTAACAGACAACAAAGCAGTTACTCAGAAAGCTTCTTTCCAGTTTTTAACGAAAGAGATTTCCTTTTTCACCATATCCCTCTATGGGCTTCAAAATATCACTTTGCAAATTCCACAAGAACAGTCTTAGTGCACGGCTTCTTGAGGGGAATGCTATAACTCTGTGAGATGAATTAAGACAACACAGTGCAGTTTTTCAAAAAGCATCTTTTCGGTTTTTATGTTACGATATTTTCTTTTTCACCATGGCTCTCTAAGGGCTTCAAATATCACTTTGCAAATTCCACAAGAACAGTCTTAGAGGAAGGCTTCTTGAAGGGAAAGCTGTAACACTGTGAGATGAATTAACAGAACACAAAGTTGTTTCTCAGAAAGCTTCTTTCCTGTTTTTAACGGAAGTTATTTTCTTTATTACCATAGCCTTCTATGGGCTTCCATATATCAGTTTGAAAATTTAACAAGAACAGTCTTGGCGAAGGGATTCTTGAGGACAAAGCTGTAACTCTGTGCGGTGAATTAACAGAACACAAAGCAGTTTCTCAGAAAGCTTTTTTTCGGTTTTTATCTTAGGATATTTCCATATGCACCATAGCTCTCTATGGCCTTCCAAATATCACTTTGCCAATTCCAAAAGAACAGTCTTTGCGAAAGGCTTCTTGAACGGAAAGCTGTAAATCTCTGAGATGAATTAACAGAACAGAAAGCAGTTCCTCAGAAAGATTCTTTTCAGTTTTTACCTTAGGATATTTCCTTTTTCACCCAGCACTCTAAGGGCTTCCAAATATCACTTTGCAAATCCCACAACAGCAGTCTTAGCGAAAGGCTTCTTGAGGGGAAAGCTGTAACTCTGTGAGATGAATTAACAGAACACAAAGCATTTTCTCAGAAAACTTCTTTCCAGTTTTTAACTGAAGATATTTCCTTTTTCACCATAGACCTCTTTAGGCTTTCAAATATCACTTTGTAAATTCCACAAGAACAGTCATAGTGAAAGGCTTCTTGCGGACACAGCTGAAACTCTGTGAGATGAAAGAACAGAACAACAAAAAGTTTCTCAGAAATCTTCTTTCCACTTTTTAACTGAAGATATTTCCTTTTTCACCATAGCACTGTATGGGATTCCAAATATCACTTTGCAAATTCCACAAGACCAGTCCTAGCGAAAGACTTCTTGAGGAGAAAGCTGTAACTCTCTGAGATGAATTAATAGTACAAAGGGCAGTTTCTCTGAAAGCTTCTATTCAGTTTTTAACTGAAGATATTTCCTATTTCACCGTAGCCCTCTATGGGCTTCCAAATATCACTTTGCAAATTTAATATGAACAGCCTTCGTGAAAGACTTCTTGAGAGAAAAGCTGTAACTCTGTGACATGAATTAACAGAACACAAAACAGTTTCTCAGAAAGATTCTTTCCCGTTTTTACGGAGGATATTTTCTGTTTCACCATAGCCCTCTATGGGATTCCAAATATCACTTTTCAAATTCCACAATAAGAGTCCTAGTGAAAGGCTTCTTGACGGGAAAAGTGTATCTCTGTGAGATGAATTAAAAGAACCCAAAGCAGTTTCTCAGAAATCTTCTTTTCATTTTTTAACGGAAAATATTTCCTTTTTCACCTTAGCCCTCTATGGGCTTCCAAATATCACTTTGTAAATTCCACAAGAAGAGTCTTAGCGAAAGGCTTCTTGAGGAGAAACCTGTAAATCTGTGTGATAAATTAACAGAACACAAAACAGTTTCCAGAAAGCTACTTTCCAGTTTTTAACGTAAGATAATTCCTTTTCACCATAGCCCTCTATGGGCTTCCAAATATCACTTTGCAAATTCCACAAGAACAGTCTTAGTGAAAGGCTTCTTGAAGTGAAAGCTGTAACCCTGTGAAAAGAAATAACAGAATAAAAAGCAGTTTCTTAGAAAGCTTCTTTTCAGTTATTATTTCTGATTATTTCCTTTTTCACCATAGCCCTCTATTGGCTTCCAAATATCAATTTGCAAATTCCACAAGAACAGCCTTAGTGAACAGCTCCTTGAGAGGAAAGCTGTAACTCTGTGAGATGAATTAACAGAACACTAAACAGTTTCTCAGAAAACATCTTTTCAGTTTTTATCTTAGGATATTTCCTCTTTCACCATAGGCCTCTATGGGTTTCCATATATCACTTTGCAAATTCCACAAGAACAGTCTTAGGGAAAGGCTTCTTGAGGGAAAGGTGTAACTCTGTGGGATGAATTAAAAGACCCCAAGGCAGTTTTTCAGAAATCTTGATTTCATTTTTTAACGGAAAATATTTCCTTTTTCACAATAGACCTCTATGAGTTTCCTAATATCACTTTGCAAATTCCACAAGAATAGTATTAGCAAAAGTTTTCTTGAGAAGAAAGCTGTGACTCTGTGAGATGAATTAACAGAACACAAAACAGTTTCCAGAAAGCTTCTTTCCAGTTTTTAACGGAAGATACTTCCTTTTTCACCATAGCCCTCTAGGGCTTCCAAATATCACTTTGCAAGTTTCACAAGAACTGTCTAGTGAATGGCTTCTTGAGGGAAAAGCTGTAACTCTGTGAGATGAAATAACAGAACACAAAGCAGTTTCTAAGAAATCTTCTTTTCGGTTTTTATCTTAAGATATTTCCATTTTCACCATAGCCCTCTACAGGCTTCCAAATATCACTTTGCAAATTCCACAAGAACAGTCTTATCGAAAGGCTTCAGGAGGGAAAACCTGTAACTCCTTGAGATGAATTAACAGAACACAAAGCAGTTTCTCAGAAAGCTTCTTTTCAGTTTTTAACGGAAGATATTTCCTTTTACACCGTAGCCCTCTATGGGCTTACAAATATCACTTTGCAAATTCCACAACCACAGCCTTAGCGAAAGGCTTCTTGAGGGGATAGCTGTAACTCTGTGAGATCAATTAACAGAACACAAAGCAGTTTCTCAGAAAGCTTCTTTCCAGTTTTTAACGGAAGATATTTCCTTTTTCACCATAGCCCTAAAAGGGTTTCCAAATATCACTTTGCAAACACACCAAGAACATTCTTAGCAAAAGGATTCTTCATGGGAAAGCTGTAACTCTGTGAGAAGAATTCAAAGAACACAAAGCAGTTTCTCAGAAAGCTTCTTTCCAGTTTTTAACGGAAGGTATTTCCTTTTTCACCATAGCCCTCTATGGGCTTCCAAATATCACTTTGCCAATTCCACAAGAACAGCCTTAGCAAAAGGCTTCTTGAAGGGAAAGCTGTAATTCTGTGAGATGAATTAGCAGAACACAAACAGTTTCTCAGAAAGCTTCTTTTCAGTTTTTATTTTAGGATACTTCCTTTTTCACCGCAGTCCTCTAAGGGCTTCCAAATATAAATTGAAAATTCCACAAGAACAGTCTTAGCGAAAGGCTTCTTGAGGAGAAAGCTGTAACTCTGTGAGATGAATTAACAGAACAAAAAGGGGTTTCTCAGAAAGACTCTTTCCAGTTTTTAAAGGAAGATATTTCCTTTTTCACCATAGCCCTCTATGGGATTCCAAATATCACGTTGCAAATTCCACAAGAACAACATTAGCGAAAGGCTTCTTGAGGGGAAAGCTGTAACTCTGTGAGATGAATTAACAGAACACAAAGCAGTTTCTCAGGAAGCTTCTTTTCAGTTTTTATCTTAGGTTATTTCCTTTTTCACCATAGCCCTCTATGGGCTTCCAAATATCAGTTTGCAAATTTCACAAAAACTGTCTTAGTGAACGGCTTCTTGAAGGGAAAGCTGTAACACTGTGAGATGCACTAACAGAACACAAAACAGTTTCCCACAAAGCTTCTTTTCGGTTTTCATCATAGTATATTTCCATTTTCACCTTAGCCCTCGATGGGCTTCCAAATATCACTTTACAAATTCCACAAGAACAGTCTTAGCGAAAGGCTTCTTCGGGAGAAAGTTGTAACTCTGTGAGATGAATTAACAGAAGACAAAGCAGTTTCTCAGAAAATTTCTTTTCGGTTTTTATCTTAGGATATTTCCATTTGCACCATAGCTCTCTATGGGCTTCCAAATATCACTTTGCCAATTCCAAAAGAAGAGCCTTTGCGAAAGGCTTCTTGAACGGAAAACTGTAAATCTCTGAGATGAATTAACAGAACAGAAAGCAGTTCCTCAGAAAGATTCTTTCCAGTTTTTAACTAACGATATTTCCTTTTTCCCCATAGCCCTGTATGGGCTTCAAAATACCACCTTGCAAATTAAACAAGAACAGCCTTAGCGAAAGGCTTCTTGAGGGGAAAGCTGTAACTCTGTGAGATGAATTAACAGAACACAAAGCAGTTTCTGAGAACGCTTCTTTTCGGTTTTTATCTTAGGATTCCATTTTCACCATAGCCCTGTAAGGGTTTCCAAATAAGACTTTGCAAATTCCACAACAACTGCGTTACTGAAAGGCTTCTTGAGGGGAAAGCTGTAATTCTCTGAAATGAATTAACAGAACACAAAGAAGTTTCTCAGAAAGATTCCTTCGGGTTTTCATCTAAGGATATTTGCTTTTTCACCATAGCTCTCTATGGGCTTCCAAATATCACTTTGCAAATTCCACAAGAACAGTCATCGGGAAAGGTTTCTTGAGGGGAAAGCTGTAACTCTGTGAGGTGAATTAACAGAACCCAAATCAGTTTCTCAGATATCTTATTTCCAGTTTTTAATGGAAGATATTTCCTTTTTCACCTTAGCCCTCTCTGGGCTTCCAAATATCACTTTGCAAATTCCACAAGAAAAGTGTTAGCGAAAGGCTTCTTGAGGAAGAAGCTGTAATTCTGTGAGATGAATTAACAGAACACAAAGCAGTTTCTGAGAAAGCTACTTTTAAGTTTTTATCTTAGGATATTTCCTTTTTCACTATAGCACTCTATGGGCTTCCAAATATAAGTTTGCAAGTTTCACAAAAACTGTCTTAGTGAACGGCTTCTTGACGGGAAAGCTGTAAATCTGTGAGATGAACTAACAGAACCCAAAGCAATTTCCCAGAAAGCTTCTTTTCCGTTTTTATCTTAGCATAATTCCATTTTCAGCTTAGACCTCTATGGGCTTCCAAATATCACTTTGCATATTCCACAAGAACAGTCTTACAGAAAGGCTTCTTGAGGGGAAAGCTGTAACTCTGTGAGATGAATTAACAGAACACAAAGCAGTTTCTCAGAAAGCTTCTTTTCGGTTTTTAACTGAAGATATTTCCTTTTTCACCATAGACCTCTTTGGGCTTTCAAATATCACATTGCAAATTCCACAAGAACAGTCTTAGCGAAAGGCTTCTTGTGGAGAAAGCTGTAATTCTGTGAGATGAATTAACAAATCACAAAAAAGTTTCTCAGAAAGCTTCTTTCCAGTTTTTAACTTAAGATATTTCCTTTTTCACCATAGCACTCTATGTGCTTCCAAATATCACTTTCCAAATTCCAGAAGAACAGTCCTAGCGAAAGGCGTCTTGAGGAGAAAGCTGTAACCCTATGAGATGAATTAACAGAACAAAAAGCAGTTACTCAGAAAGCTTCTTTTCAGTTTTAAACTGAAGATATTTCCTGTTTCACCATAGCCCTCTACGGGCTTGCAAATATCACTTTGCAAGTTTAACAAGAAGAGCCTTCGAGAAAGACTTCTTGAGGGGAAAGCTGTAACTCTCTGAGATGAATTAACAGAACACAAAGCAGTCTCTCATAAATCTTCTTTCCAGTTTTTAACTGAAGATATTTCCTTTTTCAACATGGCCGTTATGGGCTTCCAAATATCACTTTGCAAATTCCACAAGAACAGACTTAGCGAAAGGCTTCTTGAAGGGAAAGCTGTAACTCTTTGAGATGAATTAACAGAACACAAAGCAGTTTCTCAGAAAGCTTCTTTTCAGTTTTTATGTTAGGATATTTCCTTTTTCACCATAGCCCTCTATGGGTTTCAAATATCACGTTGTAAATTCCTCAAAACAGTCTTAGCGAAAGGCTTCTTGAGGAAAAGCTGTAACTCTCTGAAATAAATTTAAAAAAACACAAAGCAGTTTCTTAGAAAGATTCTTTCCATTTTTTAATGGAAGATATATCCTTTTTCACCATAGCCGTCTATGGGCTTCCAAATATCACTTTGCAAATTCCACAAGAACAGTCTTAGAGAAAAGTTTCTTAAGGGAAAAGCTGTAACTCTGTGAGGTGAATTAACAGAAAACAAAGCAATTTCTCAGTAAGATTCCTTTGGGTTTTTATTTTAGGATATTTCCTTTTTCACCATAGCTCTCTATGGGCTTCCAAATATCACTTTGCAAATTCCACATGAACAGTCTTAGGGAAAAGCTTCTTGAGGGGAAAGCTGTAACTCTGTGAGATGAATTAACAGAACACAAAGCAGTCCCTCAGAAATCTTCTTTCCAGTTTTTAACGGAAGATATTTCCTTTTTCACCTTAGCCCTCTGTGGACTTCCAAATATCACTTTGCAAATTCCCCAAGAAAAGTCTTAGCGAAAGGATTCTAGAGGAGAAAGCTCTAACTCTGTGAGATGTATTAACAGAACACAAAACTGTTTCTCAGAAAGCTTCTTTCCAGTTTTTAAAGGAAGATATTTCCTTTTTCACTGTAGCCCTCTATGGGCTTCCAAATGTCACGTTGCAAATTCCACAAGAACAACCTCAGCCAAAGGCTTCTTGAGGGGAAAGCTGTAACTCTGTGAGATGAATTAACAGAACAAAAAGCAGTTTCACAGGAAGCTTTTTTTCAGTTGTTATCTTAGGTTATTTCCTTTTTCACCATAGCCCTCTATTGGCTTCCAAATATCAGTTTGCAAATTTCACAAAAACTGTCTTAGTTAACGGCTTCTTGGGGGGAAAGCTGTAACTCTGTGAGATGAATTAACAGAAGACAAAGCAGTTTCTCAGAAAATTTCTTTTCGGTTTTTATCTTAGGATATTTCCATTTGCACCATAGCTCTCTATGGGTTTCCAAATATCACTTTGCCAATTCCAAAAGAAGAGTCTTTGCGAAAGGCTTCTTGAACGGAAAGCTGTAAATCTCTGACATGAATTAACAGAACAGAAAGCAGTTCCTCAGAAAGCTTCTTTTCAGTTTTTATCTTAGGATATTTCCTTTTTCACCATAGCCCCCTAAGGGCTTCCAAATATCACTTTGCAAATTCCACGAGAACAGTCTTAGCGAAAGGCTTATTGAGGAGAAAGCTGTAAATCTGTGAGATGAATTAACAGAACACAAATGGGTTTCTCAGAAAGATTCTTTCCAGTTTTTAACGGAAGATATTTCCTTTTTCAACATAGCCCTCTATGGGATTCGAAATATCACTATGCAAATTCCACAAGAACGGTCTTAGTGTTAGGCTTCTTGAGGGGAATTCTGTAACTATGTGAGATGTATTAACAGAACACAAAGCAGTTTCTCAGAAAGCTTCTTTTCTGTTTTTATCTTAGCATAATTCCATTTTCACCATAGCCCTCTATGGGCTTCGAAATATCACTTTGCAAATTCCAGAAGAACAGTCTTAGCGAAAGGCTTCTTAATGGGAAAGCTGTAACTCTGTGAGATGAATTAACAGAACACAAAGCAGTTTCTCAGAAAGATTCTTTCCAGTTTTTAACGGAAGATAATTCCTTTTTCACCATAGCCCTCTATGGGCTTCCAAATATCACCTTGCAAATTCCACAGGAACAGTCTTAGTGAACGGCTTCTTGAAAGGAGAGCTATAACTCTGTTAGATGAATTAAGAGAACACAATGCAGTTTTTCAGAAAGCTTCCTTTCGGTTTTTATCTTAGCATATTTGCTTTTTCGCCATAACCATCTATGTTCTTCCAATATCACTTTGCAAATTCCACAAGAACAGTCTCAGTGAACGATTTCTTCAGGGGTAACCTGTACCTCTGTGAGATGAATTAACAGAACACAAAGTAGTTTCTCAGAAACCTTCTTTTCAGGTTTTAACGGAAGATATTTCCTTTAGCCCTCTATGGGCTCCCAAATGTCTCTTTGCAAACTCCACAAGAACAGTCTTAGAGAAAGGCTTCTTGAGGGGAAAGCTGTAGCTGTGTGAGATGAATTAACAGAACACAAAGCAATATCTCAGAAAGCTACTGTTCAGTTTTTATCTTAGGATGTTTCCTTTTTCACCATTGGGCTCTATGGGCTTCCAAATATCACTTTGCAAATTCCACAAGAAGAGTCTTAGAGAAAGGCTTCTTGAGGGCAAAGCTTTAACTCTGTGAGATGAATTAACAGAAGACAAAGCAGTTTCTCAGAAAGCTTTATTCCAGTTTTTAACTGAAGATGTTTCATTTTTTACCATAACCCCCTATGGGGTTCCAAATATCACTTTGCAAATTCCACAAGAACAGTCTTAGCAAAAGACTTCTTGAGGGGAAAGCTGTAGCTCTTTGACTTGAATTAACAGAACACAAAGCAGTTTCTCAGAGAGATTCTTTCCAGTTTTTAACGGAAGATATTTACTTTTTCACCATTGCCTTCTATGGGCTTCTAAATATCACTTTGCAAATTCCACAAGAACAGTCTTAGCGAAAGGCTTCTTGAGGGGAAAGCTGTAATTCTGTGAGATGAATTAACAGAACACAAAGCAGTTTTCAGAAAGCTTCTTTCCAGTTTTTATCGAAAGTGATTTCCTTTTTCGCCATAGCCCTCTATGGGCTTCCCAATATGACTTTGAAAATTCCACAGGAACAGTCTTACTGATAGGCTTCTTGAGGGGAAAGTTATAACTCTCTGAGATGAATTAAGAGAACACAATGAAGTTTGTGAGAAAGCTTCTTTTCGATTTTTATCTTAAGATATTTCCTTTTTCGCCATAACCATCTATGGTCTTCCAAAATCACTTTGCAAATTCCATAAGAACAGTCTCAGTGTGCGGTTTCTTGAGGGGAAAGCTGTAACTGTGTGAGATGAATTAACAGAACACAAAGCAGTCTCTCGGAAATCTTCTTTCCAGATTTTAACGGAAGAAACTTCCTTTTTCACCATAGCCAACTATGGGCTTCCAAATATCACTTTTCAAATTCCAGAATATCAGCCTTAGCTAAAGGTTTCTTGAGGAGAAATTTGTAACACTGTGAGATGAATTAACAGAACACAAAGCAGTTTCTCAGAAAGCTTCTTTTCGGTTTTTATCTTATGATATTTCCATTTTCACCATAGCCGTCTATGGTCTTTGAAATATCACTTTGCAAATTCCACAAGAACAGTCTTAGCGAAAGGCTTCTTGAGGGGAAAGCTGTAACTCTGTGAGATAAATTAACAGAACACAAAGCAGTTTCTCAGAAAGTTTTTTTCAGTTTCTATCTTAGGATATTTCCTTTTTCACCATAGCCCTCTATCGGCTTCCAAATACCACTTTGCAAATTCCAGAAGAACAGTCTTAGCGAAAAGCTTCTTGAGGAGAAAGTTGTAACTCTGTGAGATGAAGTAACACAACACAATGCAGTTTCTTAGAAGGCTTCTTTTCAGTTTTAATCTTAGGATATTTCCTTTTTCACCATAGCCCTCTATGGGCTTCCAAATAACGCTTTGCAAATTACACAAGAACAGCTTTAACAATAGGCTTCCTGAGGGCAAAGCTGTAACTCTGTGAGATGAATTAACAGAACACAAAACAGTTTCTCAGAAAGCTTCTTTCCAGTTTTTAACGGAAGATATTTCCTTTTTCTCCATAGCCCTCTATGGGCTTCCAAATATCACTCTGCAAATTCCACAAGAGCAGTCTTAGCGAAAGGCTTCTTGAGGGGAAAGCTGTAATTGTGTGAGATGAATTAAGAGAATACAAAGCAGTCTGACAGAAGGCTTCTTTCCAGTTTTTAACTGAAAATATTTCCTTTTTCAACATGGCCCTTCATCGGCTTCCAAATATCACTTTGCAAATTCCACAAGAACAGATTTAGCGAAAGGCTTCTTGAAGGGAAAGCTGTAGCTCTGTGAGATGAATTAAGAGAATACAAAGCAGTTTCTGAGAAAGTTTCTTTCCAGTTTTTAACAGAAGATTTTTCATTTTTCACCGTAACCCTCTATGGGCTTCCAAATATCACTTTGCAAACTCCACAAGAACAGTTTTAGTGAAAGACTTCTTGAGGGGAAAGCTGTAACCATGTGAGAAGAATTAACGGATTACAAAGCAGTTTCTCAGAAAGCTTCTTTCCAGTTTTCATCTTAGGATATTTCCTTTCTCATCATAGCCCTCTATGGGATTCCAAATATCACTTTGCATATTCCACAACAACAGTGTTAGCGAAAGGGTTCTTGAGGGAACAGCGGTAACTCTGTGAGATGAATTAAGAGAACACAAAGCAGTTTCTCAGAAAATTTGTTTTCAGTTTTTATCTTAGGATATTTACTTTTCTCCATAGCACTCGAAGGGCTTCCAAATATTATTTTGCAGATTCACAAGAACAGCCTTAGCGAAACGCTTCTTGAGGGGAAAGCTGTAACTGTGTGAGATGAATTAACGGAACACAAAGCAGTTTCTCAGAAAGCTTCTTGCCAGTTTTTAACTGAAGATATTTCCTTTTCACCATAACCCTCTATAGGCTTCCAAATATCACTTTGCAAATTACACATGAACAGCCTTAGCGAAAGGCTTCTTGAGAGGAAAGCTGTAATTCTGTGAGATCAAATAACAAAACACAAAGCAGTTTCTCAGAAAGCTTCTTTACAGTTTTTAACTGAAGATATTTCCTTTTTCACCATAGCCCTCTATGGGCTTCCAAATATCACTTTGCAAGTAAAACAAGAACAGCCTTCGCGAAACGCTTTTTGAGAGGGAAGCTGTAACTCTGTGAGATGAACTAAAAAAACGCAAAGCAGTTTCTCAGAAAGCTTGTTTTCTGTTTTTATCTTAGGATATTTCCATTTTCACCATAGCCCTCTATTGGTTTCCAAATATCAGTTTGCATATCCCACAGGAACAGTCTTAGGGAACGGTTTCTTGAAGGGAAAGCTGTAATACTGTGAGATGAATTAACAGAACACAAAGCAGTTTCTCAGAAAGCTTCTTTCCAGTTTTCTACGTAAGATATTTCAATTTTTACCATAGCCCTCTATTGGCTTCCAAATATCACTTTCCAAATTTCACAAGAACAGTCTTAGTGAACGGCTTCTTGGGGGGAAAGCTGTAACACTGTGAGATGAACTAACAAAACACAAAGCAGTTTATCATAAAGCTTCTTTTCGGTTTTCATCTTACTATAATTCCTTTTTCACCATAGTCCTCTATGGGCTTCCAAATATCACTTTGCAAATTTCACAAGAAATGTCTGAGTGAACGGCTTCTTGAGGGGAAAGCTGCAACTCTGTGAGATGAACTAACAGAACACAAAGCAGTTTCCCAGAAAGCTTCTTTTCGGTTTTCATCTTAGGATATTTCCATCTTCACCTTAGCTGTCGATGGGCTTCCAAATATCACTTTACAAATTCCACAAGAACAGTCTTAGCGAAAGGCTTCTTGGGGGAAAAGCTGTAACTCTGTGAGATGAATTAACAGAAGACAAAGCAGTTTCTCAGAAAATTTCTTTTCGTTTTTTATCTTAGGATGTTTCCATTTGCACCATAGCTCTCTATGGGCTTCCAAATATCACTTTGCCAATTCCAAAAGAAGAGTCTTTGTGAATGGCTTCTTGAACAGAAAGATATAAATCTCTGTAATGAATTAACAGAACAGTAAGCAGTTCCTCAGAAAAGCTTCTTTTCAGTTTTTATCTTAGGATATTTCCTTTTTCACCATAGTCCCCTAAGGGCTTCCAAATATAACTTTGCAAATTACACGAGAAGAGTCTTAGCGAAAGGCTTCTTGAGGAGAAAGCTGTAACTCTGTGAGATGAATTAACAGAACACAAAGGGGTTTCTGAGAAAGATTCTTTCCGCTTTTTAACGGAAAATATTTTCTTTTTCACCATAGCCCTCTATGGGATTCCAAATATCACTATGTAAATTCCACAAGAACAGTCTTAGGGATAGGCTTGAGGAGGGGAAAGCTGTAACTCTGTGAGATGAATTAACACAACACAAAGCAGTTTCTCAGAAAGCTTCTTTCCAGTTTTTAACGGAAGATATTTCCTTTTTCACCATAGCCTTCTAAGGGCTTCCAAATAACTCTTTTCAAATTCCACAAGAACAGTCTTAGCGAAAGGCTTCTTGAGGAGAAAGCTGTAAATCTGTGAGACGAATTAACAGAACACAAAGCAGTTTCTCAAACAGCTTCTTTTCGGTTTTTATCTTAGTATAATTCCTTTTTCACCATAGCCCTCTAAGGCCTTCCAAATATCAGTTTGCAAATTTCACAAGAACTTTCTGAGTGAACGGCTTCTTGAGGGCAAACCTGTAACTCTGTGAGATGAACTTACAGAACACAATGCAGTTTCTCAGAAAGCTTCTTTTCGGTTTTTATCTTAGGATATTTCCATTTTCACCACAGCCATCTATGGGCTTCCAAATATCACTTTTCAAATTCCACAAGAACAATTTTAGCAAAAGGTTTCTTGAGGAGAAAGCTGTAACTCTGTGAGATGAATTAGCAGAATACAGCACAGTTTCCAGAAACCTTCTTGCCAGTTTTTAACTGAAGATATTTCCTTTCTCACCATAGGCCTCTAAGGGCTTCAAAATATAACTTTGCAAATTCCACAACAACTGCGTTATTGAAAGGCTTCTTGAGGGGAACGATGTAACTCTCTGAGATGAATTAACAGAACACAAAACAGTTTCTCAGAAAGCTTCTTTTCAGTTTTTATCTTAGGATATTTCCTTTTTCACCATAGCCCTCTATGGGTTTCCAAATGTCACGTTGTAAATTCCAGACAACAGTCTTAGAGAAAGGCTTCTTGAGGAAAAGCTGTAACTCTCTGTGATGCATTTAAGAAAACACAAAGCAGTTTCTTGGAAAGATTCTTTCCAGTTTTTAACGGAAGATATATCCTTTTTCACCATAGCCCTCTATGGGCTTCCAAATATCACTTTGCAAATTCCACAAGAACAGTCTTAGAGAAAAGTTTCTTAAGGGAAAAGTTGTAATTCTGTGAGATGAATTCACAGAACACAAAGCAGATTCTCAGTAAGATTCCCTTGGGTGTTTATTTTAGGATATTTCCTTTTTCACCATAGCTCTCTACGGGCTTCCAAATATCACGTTGCAAATTCCACAAGAACAACCTTAGCGAAAGGCTTCTTGAGGGGAAAGCTGTAACTCAGTGAGATGAATTAAGAGAACACAAAGCAGTTTGTCAGAAAGCTGCTTTCCAGTTTTTACCTGAAGATATTTCCTTTTTCACCATAGCCCTCTATGGGCTTACAAATATCAGTTTGCAAATTTCACAAAAACTGTCTTAGTGAACGGCTTCTTGAGGGGAAAGTTGCAACTCTGTGAGATGAACTAACAGAACACAAAACAGTTTCCCAGAAAGCTTCTTTTCGGTTTTCATCTTAGGATATTTCCATTTTCACCGTAGCCCTCGATGGGCTTCCAAATATCACTTTACAAATTCCACAAGAACAGTCTTAGCGAAAGGCTTCTTGGGGAAAAAGCTGTAACTCTGTGAGATGAATTAACAGAAGATAAAGCAGTTTCTCAGAAAATTTTTTTCGGTTTTTATCTTAGGATATTTCCATTTGCACCATAGCTCTCTATGGGCTTCCAAATATCACTTTGCCAATTCCAAAAGAAGAGTCTTTGCGAAAGGCTTCTTGAACGGAAAGCTGCAAATCTCTGTGATGAATTAACAGAACAGTAAGCAGTTCCTCAGAAGGCTTCTTTTCAGTTTTTATCTTAGGATATTTCCCTTTTCACCATAGTCCCCTAAGGGCTTCCAAATATCACTTTGCAAATTCCACGAGAACAGTCTTAGCGAAAGGATTCTTGAGGAGAAAGCTGTAACTCTGTGATATGAATTAAGATAACACAAAGGGGTTTCTGAGAAAGATTCTTTCCAGTTTTTAACGGAAGATATTTCCTTTTTCACCATAGCCCTCTATGGGATTCCAAATATCACTATGCAAATTCCACAAGAACAGTCTTAGGGATAGGCTTGTTGAGGGGAAAGTTGTAACTCTGTGAGATGAATTAACAGAACACAAAGCAGTTTCTCAGAAAGCTTCTTTCCAGTTTTTAACGGAAGATATTTCCTTTTTCACCATAGCCCTCTAAGGGCTTCCAAATAACTCTTTTCAAATTCCACAAGAACAGTCTTAGCGAAAGGCTTCTTGAGGAGAAAGCAGTAAATCTGTGAGACTAATTAACAGAACACAAAGCAGTTTCTCAGACAGTTTCTTTTTGGTTTTTATCTTAGCATATTTCCATTTTCACCATAGCCCTCTATGAGCTTCGATACATCACTTTGCAAATTCCAGAACAGTCTTAGCGAAAGGCTTCTTGAGGGGAAAAATGTAACTATGTGAGATAAATTAACAGAACACAAATCAGTTTCTCAGAAAGCTTCATTCAGTTTTTACCTTAGGATATTTCCTTTTTCACCATAGCCCTCTATGGGCTCCAAATGTCACTTCGCAAATTCAACGAGAACAGCCTTAGCGAAAGACTTCTTAAGCGGAAAGCTGTAACTCTGTGGGATGAATTAACAGAACGCAAAGCAGTTTCTCAGAAAGCTTCTTTCCAGTTTTTAACGGAAGATAATTCCTTTTTCACCATAGCCCTCTATGGGCTTCCAAATATCACCTTGCAAATTCCACAGGAACAGTCTAAGTGAATGGCTCCTTGAAAGGAGAGCTATAACTCTGTTAGATGAATTAAGAGAACACAATGCAGTTTTTCAGAAAGCTTCCTTTCGGTTTTTATCTTAGCATATTTTCTTTTTTGCCATAACCATCTATGTTCTTCCAATATCACTTTGCAAATTCCACAAGAACAGTCTCAGTGAACGATTTCTTCAGGGGAAACCTGTACCTCTGTGAGATGAATTAACAGAACACAAAGTAGTTTCTCAGAAACCTTCTTTTCAGGTTTTAACGGAAGATATTTCCTTTTTCACCATAGCCCTCTATGGGCTCCCAAATGTCTCTTTGCAAACTCCACAAGAACAGTCTTAGAGAAAGGCTTCTTGAGGGGAAAGCTGTAGCTGGGTGAGATGAATTAACAGAACACAAAGCTATTTCTCACAAAGCTACTTTTCAGTTTTTATCTTAGGATGTTTCCTTTTTCACCATTGGGCTCTCTGGGCATCCAAATATCACTTTGCAAATTCCACAAAAACAGTCTTAGCGAAAGGCTTCTGGAGGGCACAGCTGTAACTCTGTCAGATGAATTAACAGAAGACAAAGCAGTTTCTCAGAAAGCTTTATTACAGTTTTTAACTGAAGATGTTTCATTTTTCACCATAACCCCCTAAGGGCTTCAAATATCACTTTGCAAATTCCACAAAAACAGTCTTAGCGAAAGACTCCTTGAGGGGAAAGATGTAGCTCTGTGACATGAGTTAACATAACACAAAGCAGATTATCAGAGAGATTCTTTCCAGTTTTTAACGGAAAATATTTACTTTTTCACCATAGCCCTCTATGGGCTTGTAAATATCACTTTGCAAATTCCACAAGAACAGTCTTAGCAAAAGGCTTCTTGAGGGGAAAGCTGTAATTCTGTGAGATGAATTAACAGAACACAAAGCAGTTTCTCAGAAAGCTTCTTTCCAGTTTTTAATGGAAGATATTTCCTTTTTCGCCATAGCCCTCTATGGGCTTCCAAATATGACTTTGAAAATTCCACAGGAACAGTCTTACTGATAGGCTTCTTGAGGGGAAAGCTGTAAGTGTGTGAGATGAATTAACAGAACACAAAGCAGTCTCTCAGAAATCTTCTTTCCAGATTTTAACGGAAGATACTTCCTTTTTCACCATAGCCCCCTAAGGGCTTCCAAATATCACTTTTCAAATTCCACAAGATCAGCCTTAGCTAAAGGCTTCTTGAGAAGAAATTTGTAACACTGAGAGATGAATTAACAGATCACAAAGCAGTTACTCAGAAAGCTTCTTTTCGGTTTTTATCTTAGGATATTTCCATTTTCACCATAGCCCTCTATGGTCTTCGAAATATCACTTTGCAAATTCCAGAAGAACAGTCTTAGCGAAAAGCTTCTTGAGGAGAAAGAAAGCTGTAACTCTGTGAGATGAATTAACAGAACACAATGCAGTTTCTTAGAAGGCTTCTTTTCACTTTTTATCTTAGGATATTTCCTTTTTCACCAGAGCCGTCTATGGGCTTCCAAATATCGCTTTGCAAATTCCACAAGAACAGTCTTAGCGAAAGGCTTCTTGAGGGCAAAGCTGTAACTCTGTGAGATGAATTAACAGAAGACAAAGCAGTTTCTGAGAAAGTGTCTTTCCAGTTTTTAACTGAAGATGTTTCATTTTTCACTGTAACCACCTATGGGCTTCCAAATGTTACTTTGCAAATTCCAAAAGAACCGCCATCGCGAAAGTCTTCTTGAGGGCAAAGCTGTAACTCTGTGAGATAAATTGACAGAACACAAAGCAGTTTCTCAGAAAGCTTCTTTTCAGTTTTTATCTTAGGATATCTCCTTTATCACCATAGCCCTCTGTGGGCTTCCAAATATCACTTTGCAAATTCCACAAGAACAGTCTTAGGTAAAGGCTTCATGAGGGGAAAGCTGTAACTCTGTGAGATGAATTAACAGAACACAAAGTAGTTTCTCAGAAATCTTCTTTCCAGATTTTAATGGAAGATACTTCCTTTTTCACCATAGCCCCCTATGGGCTTCCAAATATCACTTTTCAAATTCCACAAGATCAGACTTATCTAAAGGTTTCTTGAGGAGAAATTTGTAACACTGTGAGATGAATTCACAGAACACAAAGCAGTTTCTCAGAAAGCTTCTTTTCGGTTTTTATCTTAGGATATTTCCATTTTCACCATTGCCCTCTACGGTTTTCGAAATATCACTTTGCAAATTGCACAAGAACCGTCTTAGCGAAAGGTTTCTTGAGGGGAAAGCTGTAATTGTGTGAGATGAATTAAGAGAATACAAAGCAGTCTCTCAGAAAGCTTCTTTCCAGATTTTAACTGAAGATATTTCCTTTTTCACCATGGCCCTTTATGGGCTTCCAAATATCACTTTGCAAATTCCACAAGAACAGTCTTAGTGAAAGGCTTCTTGAGGTGAAAGCTGTAACTCTGTGAGACTAATTAATGGAACACAAAGCTGTCTCTCCGAAAGCTTCTTTCCAGCTTTTTAAGGAAGATATTTCCTTTTTAACCATAGCTCTCTATGGACTTCCAAATATCTCTTTGCAAATTCCACAAGAACAGTCTTAGGGAAAGGCTTCTTGAGTGGAAAGCTGTAACTCTGTGACATGAATTAACAGAACACAAGGCAGTTTCTCAGAAAGATTCTTTACAGTTTTTAATGGAAGATATTTTCTTTTTCACCATAGCCCCCTATGGGCTTCCAAATATTACTTTCCAAATTTCACAAGAAGAGTCTTAGTGAACGGCTTCCTGAGGGGAAAGCTGTAACTCTGTGAGATGAAGTAACAGAACACTAAGCAGTTTCTCAGAAAGTTTCTTTTCGGTTTTTATCTTAGTATATGTCCTTTGTCACCATAGCCCCTATGAGCTTCCAAACATCACTTTGCAATTTTCACAAGATCAGTCTTAGAGAAAGACTTCTTGAGGGGAAAGCTGTACCTCTCTGAGGTTCTTGCAAATTCCACAAGAACAGTCTTAGAGAAAGGCTTCTTGAGGGGAAAGCTGTAACTCTGTGAGATGAATGAACAGAACACAAAGCAGTTTCTCAGAAAGCTTCTTTCCACTTTTTAACGGAAGATATTTCCTTTTTCACCATAGACCTCTATGGGCTTCAAAATATCACTTTTCAAATTCCACAAGAACAGTCTTAGCGAAAGGCTTCTTGAGGAGAAAGCTGTAACTCTGTGAGATGAATTAACAGAACACAAAGCAGTTTCTCAGAAAGCTTCTTTTCAGTTTTTATCTTAGGATATTTCCTTTTCCACCATAGCCCTCTATGGGCTTCCAAATATCACTTTAAAAATTCCACAATAACAGTCTTAGTGAAAGGCTTCTTGAGGTGAAAGCTGTAACACTGTGAGATGAATTAACAGAACACAAAGCAGTTTCTCAGAAAGCTTCTTTTCAGTTTTTATCTTAGGATATTTCCTTTTTCTCCATAGCCCTCTATGGGCTTCCAAATGTCACTTTGCAAATTTCACCAGAACACTCTTAGGGAAAGGCTTCTTGAGGGGAAAGCTGTAACTCTGTGAGATGAATTAACAGAACACAAAGCAGGTTCTCAGAAAGCTTCTTTCCAGTTTTTAACAGAAGATATTTCGTTTTTTAACATATCCTTCTATGGCTTTCCAAATATCACTTTAAAATTCCACAAGAACAGTCTTAGCGAAAGGCTTCTTGAGGAGAATGCTGTAACCCTGTGAGATGAATTAACAGAACACAAGGCAGTTTCTCAGAAAGCTTCTTTTCCTTTTTTATCTTATGATATTTCCTTTTTTACCCTAGCCCTCTTTGGGCTTCCATATATCACTTTGCAAATTTCACCAGAACACTCTTAGGGAAAGGCTTCTTGAGGGGAAAGCTGTAACTCTGTGAGATGAATTAACAGAACACATAGCAGGTCCTCAGAAAGCTTCTTTCCAGTTTTTAACGGAAGCTATTTCCTTTTTCACCGTAGCCCTCTATGGGCTTCCAAATATCACTTTGCAAATTCCGCAAGAAGAGTCTTAGCGAAAGGCTTCTTGAGGGGAAAGCTGTAACTCTGTGAGATGAATTAACAGAACACAAATCAGTTTTTCAGAAAGCTTCTTTTTAGTTTTTATCTTAGGATATTTCCTTTTTCACCATAGCCCGCTATAGGCTTCCAAATATCACTTTGCAAATTCCACAAGAACAGTCTTAGCAAAAGGCTTCTTAAGGGGAAAGCTTTAACTCTCTGAGATGTATTAACAGAACACAAAGCAGTTTCTCAGAAAGCTTCTTTCCACTTTTTAACGGAAGATATATCCTTTTCTACCATAGCCGTCTATGGGCTTCCAAATATCAATTTGAAAATTCCACAAGAACAGTCTTAGCGAAAGGCTTCTTGAGGGGAAAGCTGTAACTCTGTCAGATGAATTAACAGAACTCAAAGCAGTTTCTCAGAAAGCTTCTTTCCAGTTTTTAAGGAAAGGTATTTCCTTTTTCACCATAGCCCTCTATGGGCTTCCAAATATTACTTTCCAAATTTCACAAGAACAGTCTTAGTGAATGGCTTCTTGAGGGGAAAGCTGTAACTCTCTGAGATTAATTAACAGAACACAAAGCAGTTTCTCAGAAAGCTTCTTTCCACTTTTTTTTTTAATATTACATGCTTAATTTCTTTTTTATTTATATAATATTGTGTGACAATCACTCATGAAATATCAGAATTCTTATTACTTAGTACATAAAGAATATTCAACAAATATTGTTGCAGTAGAAAGCTAGTCAAGTATGAGCAGGGCAGGAGAGGGCTTCCCTCTTCCACACACCAAATGTGTTGGGAGACCCTCAGGTGATGGTCAAGGGGTTGTTAACTGTTTCTCTAAAGTAGTAATTGTTCATACCTGGTGTCAAGGAAAAGCAGGCTTCTAATAGAAAACACCTGAAGCTGATCAGCAACTTCCCAATGAGATCTCAGTAGTGAGGAGAAGTAAAGCAAGATCCCGGAAGTATGCCAATGTATAAAACCCCAAGTCAAGAAGTCAAGCTGTGCACTTGGCTTCTCAAGTCTCCCACTTGGCCCTCTTCCAGGTTGTACTTCCCTTCGTTTCCTTTCTGTTTGAAAGCCTTTTAATAAACCTTCACTCCTGCTCTGAGAATTACCTCTGTCTCACTTTCTGCCTTATGCCCCTTACTGGAATTCCTTCTGAGGAAGCAAGAATGGAGGGTGCTGCAAACCTATACAGATTCGCCGCCAATGTCTCCAGAACTCGGATGTCTTCCACAGGTAATAACATTGCTTTCAATATTTTTCATAATTATATCATGCTAAAAAACTAAGTATAACAGTGTCAAATACAAATACAATTAAAGCTTTTTGAATTCTATTTTACTTTACAAGGTTTTTTAAATCAAGTATGATTTTCCTGGTGCAATTAAATTATCATTCTTTTCATATTTATATTTAATCATTTTATATAGAATTATTTTATATTTCTAGTACTTATTATTCTAGTATATCTCTTTTAGGCTTACTTTATGTCTCACTTTTATAAAAATAAGTAAAATATATATTTGATACATTACAATAACTTAGCAAAATGCTCAGGTATAATGCTATTTAAAAATTAATATACCATATTTATATAATAATGCTATAATTTTCTCATAAAATAATAAATCTTTTTAATGTTTGAAATTATAGGATGATAAGTGGTCTTTAATTTATTCCCCTTGTTTGAATTTTCAGTAGTGAATATGTTCTTTCAAAAATATTATTTTTATGATAAATTCCAAATGCATACAATAGTGGATTACCTCTAGGTACTCATCATTCATTTCACCAACATCAACACTTGTCCAATTCCTTTTATCTTCACTCACTTCTCCCCATTTCCCCCAACCGCATTCCTGCCACAACTGCTGACTCAAACCGTTCAAAGGATTGTTTCGTCAATCCTTTTGTAACAATTTAGTTATGTGCTTTTCCTAAAAAATAAGTGGAAGATTATTTTTTATTTTTTATTTTTTAATTTTTAAAATTATTTATTTCAATTTTGTGGGTATATAGTAGATGTATGTATTTATGGGGTGCATGAGATGTTCTGATTCAGGCACGCAATGAATAATAATCACATCATGTAAAATGGGGTATCCATTCTCTCAAGCATTTATCCTTTGTGTTACAAGCAATCCAATTAGACTCTTTTAGTTATTTTCAAATGCACAGTTAAATTATTACTGACTATAGTCACCTTGTTGTGCTATCAAATACTAGATCTTATTTATTCTTTCTGGTTTTTTTGTACCCATTAACCATCTCCAGCTTTGCCTCAAACCCCCACTACCCTTCTCAGCCTCTGGTAACCATGCTTCTACTCTCTATCTCCATGAGTTCAATTGTTTTGATTTTTTGATCTCACAAATAAGTGAGAACATGAAATTAGAATTATTATTAAACAGATCTCAAAATGTGACTTAGTTGCGTATCTTCTCCTCCTCTCCCTGTATCAACCTGTTTCAGCCTGGAAGCCTCTAGTGGGAAGGAGGGATGTGGATGGTTGCTTCTTTTTTTTTTTTTTTTATTTTAAGTTCTAGGGTACATGTGCATAACGTGCAGGTTTGTTACATATGTATACTTGTGCCCTGTTGCTGTGCTGCACCCATCAACTCGTCAGCACCCATCAACACGTCATTTACATCAGGTATAACTCCCAATGCAATCCCTCCCCACTCCCGCCTCCCCATGATAGGCCCCAGTGTGTGATGTTCCCCTTCCCGAGTCCAAGTGATCTCATTGTTCAGTTCCCACCTATGAGTGAGAACATGCGGTGTTTGGTTTTCTGTTCTTGTGATAGTTTGCTAAGAATGATGGTTTCCAGCTGCATCCATGTCCCTACAAAGGACACAAACTCATCCTTTTTTATGGCTGCATAGTATTCCATGGTGTGTATGTGCCACATTTTCTTAATCCAGTCTGTCACTGATGGACATTTGGGTTGATTCCAAGTCTTTGCTATTGTGAATAGTGCCGCAATAAACATACGTGTGCATGTGTCTTTATAGCAGCATGATTTATAATCCTTGGGGTATATACCCAGTAATTGGATGGCTGGGTCATATGGTACGTCTAGTTCTAGATCCTTGAGGAATCGCCATACTGTTTTCCATAATGATTGAACTAGTTTACAATCCCACCAACAGTGTAAAAGTGTTCCTATTTCTCCACATCCTCTCCAGCACCTGTTGTTTCCTGACTTTTGAATGATTGCCATTCTAACTTGTATGAGATGGTATCTCATTGTGGTTTTGATTTGCATTTCTCTGATGGCCAGTGATGACGAGTATTTTTTCATGTGTCTGTTGGCTGTATGAATGTGTTCTTTTGAGAAATGTCTGTTCATATCCTTTGCCCACTTTTGGATGGGGTTGTTTGTTTTTTTTCTTGTAAATTTGTTTGAGTTCTTTGTAGGTTCTGGATATTAGCCCTTTGTCAGATGAGTAGATTGCAAAAATTTTCTCCCATTCTGTAGGTTGCCTGTTCACTCTGATGGTAGTTTCTTTTGCTGTGCAGAAGCTCTTTAGTTTAATGAGATCCCATTTGTCAATTTTTGCTTTTGCTGCTGTTGCTTTTGGTGTTTTAGACATGAAGTCTTTGCCCATGCCTATGTCCTGAATGGTACTACCTAGGTTTTCCTCTAGGATTTTTATGGTATTAGGTCTAACATTTAAGTCTCTAATCCATCTTGAATTAATTTTCGTATAAGGAGTAAGGAAAGGATCCAGTTTCAGCTTTCTACTTATGGCGAGCCAATTTTCCCAGCACCATTTATTAAATAGGAAATCCTTTCCCCATTTCTTGTTTCTCTCAGGTTTGTCAAAGATCAGATGGCTGTAGATGTGTGGTGTTATTTCTGAGGACTCTGTTCTGTTCCATTGGTCTATATCTCTGTTTTGATACCAGTACCATGCTGTTTTGGTTACTGTAGCCGTGTAGTATTGTTTGAAGTCAGGTAGCGTGATGCCTCCAGCTTTGTTCTTTTGACTTAGGATTGTCTTGGAGATGCGGGCTCTTTTTTGGTTCCATATGAACTTTAAAGCAGTTTTTTCCAATTCTGTGAAGAAGCTCATTGGTAGCTTGATAGGAATGGCATTGAATCTATAACTTACCTTGGGCAGTATGGCCATTTTCACGATATTGATTCTTCCTATCCATGAGCATGGTATGTTCTTCCATTTGTTTGTGTCCTCTTTTATTTCACTGAGCAGTGGTTTGTAGTTCTCCTTGAAGAGGTCCTTTACATCCCTTGTAAGTTGGATTCCTAGGTATTTTATTCTCTTTGAAGCAATTGTGAATGGAAGTTCATTCCTGATTTGGCTCTCTGTTTGTCTGTTACTGGTGTATAAGAATGCTTGTGATTTTTGCACATTAATTTTGTATCCTGAGACTTTGCTGAAGTTGCTTATCAGCTTAAGGAGATTTTGGGCTGAGACAATGGGGTTTTCTAAATAAACAATCATGTCATCTGCAAACAGGGACAATTTGACTTCTTCTTTTCCTAACTGAATCCCCTTGATTTCTTTCTTTTGCCTGATTGCCCTAGCCAGAACTTCCAACACTATGTTGAATAGGAGTGGTGAGAGAGGGCATCCCTGTCTTGTGCCAGTTTTCAAAGGGAATTTTTCCAGTTTTTGCCCATTCAGTATGATATTGGCTGTGGGTTTGTGATAAATAGTTCTTATGATTTTGAGGTACGTTCCATCAATACCGAATTTACTGAGTGTTTTTAGCATGAAGGGCTGTTGAATTTTGTCAAAAGCCTTTTCTGCATCTATTGAGATAATGATGTGTTTCTTCTCTTTGGTTCAGTTTATATGCTGGATTATGTTTATTGATTTGTGAATGTTGAACCAGCCTTGCATCCCAGGGATGAAGCCCACGTGATCATGGTGGATAAGCTTTTTGATGTGTTGCTGAATCCGGTTTGCCAGTATTTTATTGAGGATTTTTGCATCGATGTTCATCAGGGATATTGGTCTAAAATTCTCTTTTTTTGTTGTGTCTCAGCCAGGCTTTGGTATCAGGATGATGTTGGCCTCATAAAATGAGTTAGGGAGGATTCCCTCTTTTTCTATTGATTGGAATAGTTTCAGAAGGAATGGTACCAGCTCCTCCTTGTACCTCTGGTAGAATTCAGCTGTGAATCCATCTGGTCCTGGACTTTTTTTGGTTGGTAGGCTATTAATTATTGCCTCAATTTCAGAGCCTGCTATTGGTCTATTCAGGGATTCAACTTCTTCCTGGTTTAGTCTTGGAAGAGTGTAAGTGTCCAGGAAATTATCAATTTCTTCTAGATTTTCCACTTTATTTGCGTAGAGGTGTTTATAGTATTCTCTGATGGTAGTTTGTATTTCTGTGGGGTCGGTGGTGATATTCCCATTATCATTTTTAATTACGTCGATTTGATTCTTCTCTCTTTTCTTCTTTATTAGTCTTCCTAGTGGTCTGTCAATTTTGTTGATCTTTTCAAAAAACCAACTCCTGGATTCATTGATTTTTTGGAGGGTTTTTTGTGTCTCTATCTCCTTCAGTTCTGCTCTGATCTTAGTTATTTCTTGCCTTCTGCTAGCTTTCGAATGTGTTTGCTCTTGCTTCTCTAGTTCTTTTAATTGTGATGTTAGAGTGTCAATTTTAGATCTTTCCTGCTTTCTCTTGTGGGCATTTAGTGCTATAAATTTCCCTCTACACACTGCTTTAAATGTGTCCCAGAGATTCTGGTATGTTGTATCTTTGTTCTCATTGGTTTCAAAGAACATCTTTATTTCTGCCTTCATTTCGTTATGTACCCAGTAGTCATTCAGGAGCAGGTTGTTCAGTTTCCATGTAGTTGAGTGGTTTTGATTGAGTTTCTTAGTCCTGAGTTCTAGTTTGATTGCAGTGTGGTCTGAGAGACAGTTTGTTATAATTTCTGTTCTTGTACATTTGCTGAGGAGTGCTTTACTTCCAATTACGTGGTCAATTTTGGAGTAAGTACGATGTGGTGCTGAGAAGAATGTATATTCTGTTGATTTGGGGTGGAGAGTTCTATATATGTCTATTAGGTCTGCTTGCTGCAGAGATGAGTTCAATTCCTGGATCTCCTTGTTAACTTTCTGTCTCGTTGATCTGTCTAATGTTGACAGTGGAGTGTTGAAGTCTCCCATTATTATTGTATGGGAGTCTAAGTCTCTTTGTAAGTCTCTAAGGACTTGCTTTATGAATCTGGGTGCTCCTGTATTGGGTGCATATATATTTAGGATAATTAGCTCTTCCTGTTGAATTGATCCCTTTACCATTAGGTAATGGTCTTCTTTGACTCTTTTGATCTTTGATGGTTTAAAGTCTGTTTTATCAGAGACTAGTATTGCAAACCCCGCTTTTTTTCTCCATTTGCTTGGTAAATCTTCCTCCATCCCTTTATTTTGAGCCTATGTATGTCTCTACTTGTGAGATGGGTCTCCTGAATACAGCAGACTGATGGGTCTTGACTCTTTATCCAGTTTGCCAGTCTGTGTCTTTTAATTGGAGCATTTAGTCCATTTACATTTAAGGTTAAGATTGTTATGTGTGAACTTGATCCTGCCATTATGATATTAACTGGTTATTTTGCTCGTTAGTTGATGCAGTTTCTTCCTAGCCTTGATGGTCTTTACATTTTGGCATGTTTTTGCAATGACTGGTACCGGTTGTTCCTTTCCATGTTTAGTGCTTCCTTCAGGGCCTCTTGTAAGGCAGGCCTAGTGGTGACAAAATCTCTAAGCATTTGCTTATCTGTAAAGGATTTTATTTCTCCTTCACTTATGAAACTTAGTTTGGCTGGATATAAAATTCTGGGTTTAAAATTCTTTTCTTTAAGAATGTTGAATATTGGCCCCCACTCTCTTCTGGCTTGAAGAGTTTCTGCCGAGAGATCTGCTGTTAGTCTGATGGGCTTCCCTTTGTGGGTAACCCGACCTTTCTCTCTGGCTGCCCTTAAGATTTTTTCCTTCATTTCAACTTTGGTGAATCTGGCAATTATGTGTCTTGGAGTTGCTCTTCTCGAGGAGTATCTTTGTGGCGTTCTCTGTATTTCCTGGATTTGAATGTTGGCCTGCCCTACTAGGTTGGGGAAGTTCTCCTGGATGATATCCTGAAGAGTGTTTTCCAACTTGGTTCCATTTTCCCCCTCACTTTCAGGCACCCCAATCAGACGTAGATTTGGTCTTTTTACATAATCCCATACTTCTTGCCGGCTTTGTTCATTTCTTTTTCTTCTTTTTTCTTTTGGTTTCTCTTCTCGCTTCATTTCATTCATTTGATCCTCCATCGCTGACATTCTTTCTTCCAGTTGATCGAGTCGGTTACTGAAGCTTGTGCATTTGTCACGTATTTCTCGTGCCATGGTTTTCCTCTCTTTCATTTCGTTTGTGAGCTTCTCTGCATTAATTTTTCTAGCCATCAATTCTTCCACTTTTTTTTCAAGATTTTTAGTTTCTTTGCGCTGGGTACGTAATTCCTCCTTTAGCTCTGAGAAATTTGATGGACTGAAGCCTTCTTCTCTCATCTCGTCGAAGTCATTCTCCGTCCAGCTTTGATCCGTTGCTGGCGATGAGCTGCGCTCCTTTGCCGGGGGAGATGCGCTCTTATTTTTTGAATTCCCTGCTTTTCTGCCCTGCTTTTTCCCCATCTTTGTGGTTTTACCTGCCTCTGGTCTTTGATGATGGTGATGTACTGATGGGGTTTTGGTGTAGGTGTCCTTCCTGTTTGATAGCTTTCCTTCTAACAGTCAGGATCCTCAGCTGTAGGTTGTAGCTGTAGGAGATTGCTTGAGGTCCACTCCAGACCCTGTTTGCCTGGGTATCAGCAGCAGAGGCTGCAGAAGATAGAATATTTCTGAACAGCGAGTGTACCTGTCTGATTCTTGCTTTGGAAGCTGCCTCTCAGGTGTGTACCCCACCCTGTGAGGTGTGGGGTGTCAGACTGCCCCTAGTGGGGGATGTCTCCCAGTTAGGTTACTCCAGGGTCAGGGACCCACTTGAGCAGGGAGTCTGTCCCTTCTCAGATCTCAACCTCCATGTTGGGAGATCCACTGCTCTCTTCAAAGCTGTCAGACAGAGTCGTTTGTGTCTGCAGAGGTGTCTGCTGCATTTGTTATTGTTTACTGTGCCCTGTCCCCAGAGGTGGAGTCTACAGAGACAGGCAGGTTTCCTTGAGCTGCTGTGAGCTCCACCCAGTTCGAGCTTCCCAGCAGCTTTGTTTACCTACTTAAGCCTCAGCAATGGTGGGCGCCCCTCCCCCAGCCTCGCTGCTGCCTTGCCGGTAGATCACAGACTGCTGTGCTAGCAATGAGGGAGGCTCCGTGGGTGTGGGACCCTCCCGGCCAGGTGTGGGATATGATCTCCTGGTGTGCCTGTTTTCTTAAAGCACAGTATTGGGGTAGGAGTTACCCGATTTTCCAGGTGTTGTGTGTCTCAGTTCCCCTGGCTAGGAAAAGGGATTCCCTTCCCCCTTGCGCTTCCCAGGTGAGGCAATGCCTCGCCCTGCTTCAGCTCTCGCTGGTCGGGCTGCAGCAGCTGACCAGCACCGATCTTCCGGCACTCCCCAGTGAGATGAACCCAGTACCTCAGTTGAAAATGCAGAAATCACCGGTCTTCTGTGTCGCTCGTGCTGGGAGTTGGAGACTGGAGCTGTTCCTATTCGGCCATCTTGCTTTGCCCCCTCCAGTTTTTAACTGAAGATATTTCCTTTTTCACCATAAGAGTCTATGTGCTTCCAAATATCACTTTGAAAATTCCACAAGAACAGTCTTAGCGAAAGGCTTCTTGAGGAAAAAGCTGTAAATCTGTGAGATGAATTAATATAACACAAAGCAGTTTCTCAGAAAGCTTCTTTCCAGTTTTTATAGGAAGATATTTTCTTTTTCACCATAGCCCTCTATGGGCTTCTAAATATCACTTTGAAAATTCCACAAGAATAGTCTTACCGAAAGGCTTCTTGAGGGGAAAGCTGTAACTCTGTGACATGAATTAACAGAACACAACACAGTTTCTCAGACAGCTTCATTCCAGTTTTTAACTGAAGATATTTCCCATTTCACCAATGCCCTCTATGGTCTTCCAAAGATCACTTTGCAAATTCCACAAGAACAGTCTTAGCGAAAGGCTTTTTGAGGGAAAAGCTGTAAATCAGTGAGATGAATTAGCAGAACACAAAGCAGTTTCTCAGAAAGCTTCTTTCCAGTTTTTAAAGGAAGATATTTCCTTTTTCACCATAGCCCCCTATGGGCTCCCAAATATCACTTTGCCAATTCCACAAGAACAGCCTTAGCGAAAGGCTTCTTGAAGGGAAAGATGTAACTCTGTGAGATGAATTAACAGAACACAGAGCAGTTTCTCAGAAAGCTTCTTTCCAGTTTTGAACGGAAGATATTTCCTTTTTCACCATAGCCCTCTATGGGCTTTCAAATATCACTTTGCAAATTCCACAAGAACAGTCTTAGCGAAAGGCTTCCTGAGGGAAAGAACACAAAGTAGTTTCTCAGAAAGCTTCTTTCCGGTTTTTAAAGGAAGATATTTCCTTTTTCACCATAGCCCTTTATGGCCTTCCAAATATCACTTTGCAAATTCCACAAGAACAGTCCTGGCATAAGGGCTCTTGAGGGGAAAGCTGAAACTCTGTGATTTGAATTAACAGAACACAACGCAGTTTCTCCGAAAGCTTCTTTCCACTTTTTAATGGAAGATATTTCCTTTTTCACCATAGCACTCTGTGGGCTTCCAAATATCACTTTGCAAATTCCACAAGAACAGTCTTAGACAAAGGCTTCTTGACGGGAAAATTGTAACTCTGTGAGATGAATTAAGAGAACACAACGCAGTTTCTCAGAGAGCTTCTTTCCAGTTTATAACTGAAGATATTTCCTTTCTCACCATAGCCCTCTATGGGCTTCCAAATATCACTTTGCAAATTCCACAAGAAGAGTCCTATCGAAAGGCTTCCTTAGTGGAAAGCTGTAAATCTGTGAGATGAATTAACAGAACACAAAGCAGTTTCTCAGAAAGTTTCTTTCCAGTTTTTAACTGAAGATATTTCCTTTTTCACCATAGCCCTCTATGGGCTTCCTAATATTACTTTGCAAATTCCACAAGAACGGTCAAAACCGTTCCAAACCGGTTTGAGCCGGTCTGGTCTTGTTTGAGCCGGTCAAAACCGGTTTGTGGACCGGTTTTAGCCGGTCTGGCCAGGTCTGTTCCAGGTTACTCCGGCTTCAGCTGTTCTGGGATGGTCTGGTGCAGTTCCATCCGGTTTGATCCTGTCTGGTCCGGTTTTATCCTGTCTCATCCGGTCAAAACCAGTTTGGGCCAGTCTCTTCTGGTATGAACCGGTCCAAACCGGTTTGAGCCGGTCTGGTCTGGTTTGAGCCAGTCTCGTCTGGTTTGAGCCGGTCAAAATCTGATTGAGCCGGTTTGGCCCAATTTTAGCAGGTCTGGAGTGGTTTGAGTTGGTCAAAACCGCTTTGAGCCGGTCAAAACCGGATTGAGCCAGTCAAAACCGGTTTGAACCGGTCTGCTCTGGTTTGAGCCGGTCAAAACCGGTTTGAGCCGGTCTGGTCTGGTTTGAGCTGGTCAAAACCGGTTTGAGCCAGTCTGGTCTGCTTTGAGCAGGTCAAAACCGGTTTGTGGCCCAGGTTTCGGCGGTCTGTGCCGGTCGGGTCCAGTTTGATCCGATTTTAGCCGGTCTGGGCTGGTCAGATTCGATTTGATCCGGTCTCATCCAGTCAAAACTGGTTTTAGCCGGTCAAAACCAGTTTCAGCCAGTCTGGTGTGGTTTGAGCAGCTCAAAACCAGCTCAGGCCGGTCAAAACCAGTTTGACCCAGTCTGGTCTGGTTTGAGCCGGTCAAAACCGGTTTGTGGCCCGCTTTTAGCCGGTCTGGCCTGGTCTGGTACCGTTTACTCCGGCTTCAGCTGTTCTGGGCCGGTCTGGTGCGGTTTCATGTGGTTTAAGCCGGTCTGGTCTGGTTTTATCCTGTCTCTTTTGGTCAAAAGTGGTTTGAGCCAGTCTCTTCTGGTGTGAGCGGGTCAAAACTGGTTTGAGCCCGTCTGGTCTGGTTTGAGCCGGTCTGGTCTGGTTTAGCCGGTCAAAACCTGATTGAGCCTGTTTGGCCCGATTTTAGCCTGTCTGGGCCCGTTTGGTTCGGTTTGAGCCGTTTAGAGCCGGTTTGTGCTGGTCTGGTCCGGTATGATCCGGGTTGAGAAGGTCTGGTCTGGTTTGATCCGGTCTAATCCGGTCAAAACCGGTTTGAGCCAGTCAGGTCTGCTTTGAGCCGGTCAAAACAGGTTCCACCCGGTCTGGTCTGGTTTGAGCCAGTCAATATAAGTTTGAGCCGTTTTGGCACGGTTTTAAGCGGTCTGGGACAATGTGGTCTGGTTGGATCCGGTTTGAGCCGGTCTGGTCTCGTTTGAGCCGGTCAAAACTGGTGTGAGGCGGTCTGGTCTGGTTTAAGCCGATCAAAATAGGTTTGAGCTGGTTTGGCCCGGTTTTAGGCAGTCTGGGTCGGTCTCGTCCGGTTTCATCCGGTTTTAACCAGTCTGAGCTTGTCTGTTCCGGTTTGATCCGGTCTCATCCGGTCAAAATCGGTTTCAGCCAGTCAAAACCGGTTTGAACCGGTCTGGTGTGGTTTGAGCCGGTCAAAACGGGATTGAGCCGGTCAAAACCGGTTCGAGCCGTTCTAAACCGGTTTAAGCTGGTCGAAACCGGATTGAACTGGTCTGGTCTGGTTTGAGCTGGTCAAAACCGATTTGAGCCGGTCTGGTCTGATTTGAGCCAGTCTGGTCTGGTTTGAGCCAGTCAAAGCCGGCTCAGGTCGGTGAAAACCGGTTTGAGCCGGTCTGGTCTGGTTTGAACCGGTCAAAACCAGTTTGTGGCACAGTTTGAGGCAGTCTGGGCCGCTCTGGTCCGGTTTGATCCGATTTTAGCCGGTCTGGGCTGGTCTGATTCATTTTGATCTGGTCTCATCCGGTCAAAACAGGTTTTAGCCGGTCAAAACTGTTATGATCCAGTTTGAGAAAGTCTGGTCCGGTTTCATCCGGTCTAATCTGGTCAAAACCGGTTTGACCCGGTCAGGTCTGGTTTGAGCCGTTCAAAACAGGTTCGAGCCGGTCTGGTCTGGTTTGAGCCGGTCAAAACCGGTTCAAGCCGGTCAAAACCGGTTGGAGCCGGTTTGGTCTGGTTGAAGCCAGTCAAAACTGATTCTTGCCTGTCTGAGTCGGTCTGTTCCGGTTTGTTCTGGTCTAATCAGATCAAAACCGGTTTGAGTCATTGAAAACCGGTTTTAGCCGGTCTGGAATGGTTTGAGCTGGTCAAAACCGGTTTGAGCCGGTCAAAACCGGATTGAGCCAGTCAAAACCGGTTTGAACTGGTCTCGTGTGGTTTGAGCCAGTCAAAACCGGTTTGAGCCTGTCTGGCCCGGTTTTAGCCAGTCTGTGCCTGTCTGGTCCGGTTTGATCCGGTTTCAACCGGTCTGGGTCTGTCTGGTCCACTTTAATCCAGTGTGAACCGGTCTGGTCCGGTTTGTTTCGTGTCATCCGGTCAAAACCAGTTTGAGCGGGTCTGCTCCGGTTTGAACTGGTCTGGTCTGGTTTGAACCGGTCAACACCAGTTTGAGCTGGTCTGGTCTGCTTTGAGCCAGTCAAAACCGGTTTGTGGCCCAGTTTTAGGCGGTCTGGGCCAGTCTGCTCCGGTTTGATCTGATTTTACCCGGTCTGGGCCACTCTGATTCGGTTTGATCCAGTCTCATCTGGTCAAAAAAGGTTTTAGCTGGTCAAAACCGGTTTCAGCCGGTCTGGTGTAGTTTGAGCAGGTCAAAACCGGTTTGAGCCGGTCTGGTCTGGTTTGAGCCGGTCAAAACGGTTCGAGCCGTTCAAAACCGATTTGAGCCGGTTTGGTCTGGTTGAAGCCAGTCAAAACCGATTCGAGACTGTCTGAGCTGGTCTGGTCCGGTTTTATCCAGTCTATATCAGGTCAAAACTGGTTTGAGCCTGTGAAAACCTTTTTAGCCGGTCTGGAGTGGTTTGAGTCGGTCAAAACAGTTTTGAGCTGGTCAAAACCGGATTGAACCAGTAAAAACCGGTTTGAACAGGTCTGGTCTGGTTTGAGCTGGTCAAAACCGGTTTGAGCCGATCTGGCCCAGTTTTAGACGGTCTTGGCCGCTCTGGTCCGGTTTGATCTGGTGTCATCCGGTCAAAACCGGTTTGAGCCGGTCTGGTCTGGTTTGAGCCGGTTTGGTCTGGTTTGAGCCGTTCAAAACCGGCTGAGGCTGGTCAAAAGCGGTTTGAGCCGTTCTGGTCTTGTTTGAGCCGGTCAAAACCAGTTTGTGGCCCGGTTTTAGCCGGTGTGGCCTGGTGTGGTCCGGTTTGCCCCGGCTTCAGCTGTTCTGGGACGGTCTGGTGCAGTTTCATCCGGTTTGAGCCGGTTTGGTCCGGTTTTATCCTGTCTCATCTGGTCAAAACCGGTTTGAGCCAGTCTCGTCTGGTTTAAACTGGTCGAAACCCGTTTGAGCTGGTCTGGTCTGGTTTGAGCCGGTCAAAATCTGATTGAGCTGATTTGGCCCGGTTTTAGCCTGTCTGGGCTGGTCTGGTTCGGTTTGAGCTGGTTTGAGCCGGTTTGTGCTGGTCTGGTCCGATGTGATCCAGATTGAGAAGGTCTCGTCCGGTGTGATAAGGTCTAATCCGGTCAAAACCGGTTTGAGCCGGTCAGGTCTGGTTTGAGCCGGGCAAAACACGTTCGACGCGTTCTGGTCTGGTTTTAGCTGGTCAAAATAGGTTTGAGCCGGTTTGGCACGGTTTTAGGCAGTTTGGGCCGGTCTGTTCCGATTTTCTCCAGTTTGAGCCAGTCTGGTCTGGTTTGAACTGGTCTGGTCTGGTTTGAGCCGGTCAGAACCAGTTCGAGCCGTTCAAAACCGGTTTGAGCCGGTTTGGTCTGGTTGAAGCCAGTCAAAACCGATTCAAGCCTGTCTGGGGCGGTCTGGTTCGGTTTGAGCCGGATAGAGCCGGTTTGTGCAGGTCTGGTCCGGTATGATCCGGTTTGAAGCGGTCTGGTCTGGTTTGAGCTGGTTAAAACCGGTCTGTGGCCTGGTTTTAGCCGGTCTGGCCCGGTCTGGTCCGGTTTGCTCCGGCTTCAGCTGTTCTGGGCCGGTCTGGTGCGGTTTCATCCGGTTTGAGCCGGTCCGTCCGGTTTTATCATGTCTCATGCAGTCAAAACCGCTTTGAGCCTTTCTGGTGTGGGTTGAGCCGGTCAAAACCGGTTTGAGCCGGTCTGGTCTGGTTTGAGCCTGTCTGGTCTGGTTTGAGCCGGTCAAATCCGGTTTCAGCCGGTCTGTTCTGGTTTGAGCCGCTCTGGTCTGGTTTGAGCCGTTCTAAACCGGCTCAGGCCGGTCAAAACCGTTTGAGCCGGTCTGGTCTGGTTTCAGGCCGCTCAAAACCACTTTGTGGCCCGCTTTCAGCTGGTCTCGGCCGGTCTGGTCCTGTTTGATTCGGTTTCAGCTTGTCTGTGCCGGGCGAGTCTCGTTTGATCCAGTCAAAACACCTTTGAGCCGGTCAAAACCGGTTTGAGCTGGTCTGGTCTGGTTTGAGCCAGTGAAAACCGGCTCAGGTCCATCAAAATTGGTTTGAGCCGGTCTGGCCTGGTTTGAACTGGTCAAAACCGGTTTGTGGCCCAGTTTTAGGCAGTCTGGGCCGGTCGGCTACGGTTTGATCAGATTTTAGTCGGTCTGGGCCGGTCTGATTCGGTTTGATCCGGTCTCATCCGGTCAAACCCGGTATTAGCCAGTCAAAACCGGTTTCAGCCGGTCTGGTGTGGATTGAGCCGGTCAAAACCAGTTTGAGCCAGTCAAAACCGGTTCGAGCCATTCAAAACCGATTTGTGATGATCAAAACCGGATTGAACCGTTCTGGTCTGGTTTGAGCTGGTCTAATCAGGTCAAAACCGGTTTAAGCTGGTAAAAACCGGTTTTACCCGGTCTGGAGTGGTTTGAGCCGGTCAAAACCGGTTTCAGCCGGTCAAAACCGGATTGAGGCAGTAAAACCGGTTTGAACCGGTCTGGTCTGGTTTGAGCCGGTCACAACCGGCTCAGCTCGGTCAAAACCGGTTTCAGCCGGTCTGGTCTGGTTTGCACCGTTCAAAACCGGTTTGTGGCCCAGTTTTAGGCGGTCTGGGATGGCCTAGTCCTGTTGGATCCCATTTTAGCTGGTCTTGACTGCTCTGGTTCGTTTTAATACGGTCTCATCTGGTCAAAACCGCTTTCAGCCGGTCTGGTGTGGTTTGAGCAGGTCAAAACCGGTTTGACATGGTCAAAACCGGTTTGAGCCGGTCTGCTCTGGTTTGAGCCGGTCTGGTCAGCTTTGAGCCGATCAAAAACGGTTCGAGTCAGTCAAAACCGGTTTGAGCCGGTTTGGTCTGGTTGAAGCCAGGCAAAACCGATTCGAGCCTGTCTGAGCTGGTCTGGTCCGGTTTGATCTGGTCTAATCAGGTCAAAACCGGTTTGGGCCAGTGAAAACCGGTTTTAGCCGGTCTGGAGTGGTTTGAGCTGGTCAAAACCGGTTTGTGGCCCGGTTTTAGCTGGTCTGGCCCGGTCGGGTCCAGTTTATTCCAGCTTCAGCTTTTCTGGGCTGTTCTGGTGTGGTTTCATCTGGTTTGAGCCGGTCAGGTCCGGTTTTATCGTGTCTCATGCGGTCAAAACCGCTTTGAGCCTGTCTGGTCTGGTTTGAGCCGGTCAAAACCGGTTTCAGCCGGTCTGGTCTGGTTTGAGCCGGTCTGGTCTGTTTTGAGCCAGTCAAAACCCGTTTGTGGCCCAGTTTTAGGCGGTCTGGGCCGGTCTGGTCCGGTTTGATCCGATTTTAGCCAGTCTGGGCCGGTCTGATTCGTTTTGATCCGGTCTGATCCGGTCAAAACCGATTTTAGCCGGACAAAACTGGTTTTAGCCGGTCTGGTGTGGTTTGAGCAGGTCAAAACCGGATTGAGCCATTCAAAACCGGTTTCAACCGGTCTGGTCTGGTTTGAGCCGGTCAAAACCGGTTTGAGCCAGTCAGGCCCGGTTTTAGCCAGTCTGGGCCGGTCTGGTCCGGTTTGATCCGATTTCAGCCGGTCCGGGCCTGTCTGTTCCGGTTTGATCCGGTGTGAGCCGGTCTGGTCCGGTTTGATCCGGTGTCATCTGGTAAAAACCGGTTTGAGCTGCTCTGGTCCGGTTTGAGCCGCTCTGGTCTGGTTTGAGCCATTCTAAACCGGCTCAGGCTGGTCAAAACCGGTTTGAGCCAGTCTGGTCTGGTTTCAGCCTGTCAAAACCGCTTTGTGGCCCGCTTTCAGCCTGTCTGGGCCGGTCTGGTCCTGTTTGATCCGGTTTCAGCTCATCTGGGCTGGTCGAGTCTGGTTTGATCCTGTCAAAACCGCTTTGAGCCGGTCAGAACCAGTTTGAGCCGGTCTGGTCTGGTTTGAACCGGTGAAAACCGGCTCAGGTCGGTCAAAATCGGTTTGAGCTGGTCTGGCCTGGTTTGAACCGGTCAAAACCGGTTTGTGGCCCAGTTTTAGGCAGTGTGGGCCGGTCGGGTACAGTTTGATCTGATTTTAGCCTGTCTGGGCCTGTCTGATTCGGTTTGATCCGGTCTCACCCAGTCAAACCCGGTTTTAGCCAGTCAAAACCGGTTTCAGCCGGTCTGGTGTGTTTTGAGCTGGTCAAAACCGGTTCGAGCCGTTCAAAACCGGTTTGTGCCGGTCAAAACTGGATTGAACCGGTCTGGTCTGGTTTGAGCTGGTCTAATCAGGTCAAAACCGGTTTAAGCCAGTAAAAACCGGTTTTACCCGGTCTGGAGTGGTTTGAGCCGGTCAAAATCAGTTTCAGGCGGTCAAAACCGGTACGAGCCGGTCAAAACCAATTTGAGCCAGTTTGTTCTGGTTGAAGCCAGTCAAAACTGATTCGAGCCTGTCTGAGCACGTCTGGTCCGGTTTGATCCGGTCTAATCAGGTCAAAACCAGTTTGAGTCAGTGAAAACCGGTTTTAGCCGAACTGGAGTGGTTTGAGTCGGTCAATACCGGTTTGAGATGGTAAAAACCGGATTGAGCCAGTCAAAACCGATTTGAACCTGTCTGGTCTGGTTTGAGCCGGTCAAAACCAGTTTGAGCCGGTATGGTCCAGTTTTAGCCGGTCTGTGCCGCTCTGGTCTGGTTTGATCCGGTTTCAGCCGGTCTGGTCCAGTCTGGTCCGGTTTGATCCGGTGTGAGCCAGTCTGGTCCGTTTTGATCCGGGGTCATTTGGTAAAAACCGGTTTGAGCCGATCTGGTCTGGATTGAGCCGGTCTGGTCTGGTTTGATCCGTTCTAAACTGGCTCAGGCCGGTCAAAACCGTTTTGAGCTGGTCTGGTCTGGTCCGCCGGTCAAAACCGCTTTGTGGCCTGCTTTCAGCCTGTCTGGGCCGGTCTGGTCCTGTTTGATCCGGTTTCAGCTGGTCTGGGCTGATCGAGTCTGGTTTGATCCTGTCAAAACCGCTTTGAGCCGGTAAAAACCGGTTTGAGCCGGTCTGGTCTGGTTTGATCCGGTGAAAACCGGCTCAGGTCGGTCAAAATCGGTTTGAGCCGGTCTGGCCTGGTTTGAACCGGTCAAAACTGGTTTGTGGCCCAGTTTTAGGCAGTCTGGGCTGGTCGGGTACAGTGTGATCTGATTTTAGCCTGTCTGGGCCGGTCTGATTCGGTTTGATCCGGTCTCATCCGGTCAAACCCGGTTTTACCCGGTCTGGAGTGGTTTTAGCCGGTCAAAACCGGTTTCAGCCGGTGAAAACCGGATTAAGGCACTCAAAACCGGTTTGAACCGGTCTGGTCTGGTTTGAACTGGTCTAAACAGGCTCAGGTCGGTCAAAACCGGTTTGAGCCGATCTGGTCTCGTTTGCACCAGTCAAAATCGGTTTTGGGCCCAGTTTTAGGCGGACTGGGATGGTCTGGTCCGGTTGGATCCGATTTTAGCCGGTGTTGGCCGCTCTGGTTCGTTTTAATACGGTCTCATCCGGTCAAAACCGATTTCAGCCGGTCTGGTGTGGTTTGAGCAGGTCAAAACCGGTTTGACCTGGTCAAAACCGGTTTGAGCCGATCTGGTCTGGTTTGAACCGGTGAAAACCAGCTCAGGTCGGTCAAAATCGGTTTGAGCCGGTTTGGCCTGGTTTCAACCAGTCAAAACCGGTTTGTGGCCCAGTTTTAGGCAGTCTGGGGTGGTCGGGTACAGTTTGATCTGATTTTAGCCTGTCTGGGCTGGTCTGATTCGGTTTGATCCGGTCTCATCCGGTCAAACCCGGTTTTAGCCGGTCAAAACCGGTTTCAGCCGGTCTGGTGTGGTTTGAGGTGGTCAAAACCGGATTGAGCCATTCAAAACCGGTTTCAACCGGTCTGGTCTGGTTTGAGCCGGTCAAAACCGGTTTGAGCCATTCTGGCCCGGTTTTAGCCAGTCTGGGCCGGTCTGGTCCAGTTTAATCTGGTTTCAGCCGGTCTGGGCCTGTTTGGTCTGGTTTGATCCGGTATGAGCCGGTCTGGTCCGGTTTGATCTGGTGTCATCTGGTAAAAACCGGTTTGAGCCGCTCTGGTCCGGTTTGAGCCGCTCTGGTGTGGTTTGAGCCGTTGTAAACCGGCTCAGGCCTGTCAAAACCGGTTTGAGCCGGTCTGGTCTGGTTTCAGCCGGTCAAAACCGCTTCGTGGCCCGCTTTCAGCCGGTCTGGGCCGGTCTGGTCCTGTTTGATCCGCTTTCAGCTGATCTGGGCCGGTAGAGTCTGGTTTGATCCAGTCAAAACCACTTTGAGCCCGTCAAAACGGATGTGAGCCGGTCTGGTCTGGTTTGAGCTGGTCAAAAGTGGCTCATGTCGATCAAAACTTGTTTGAGATGGTCTGGTCTGGTTTGAACGGGTCAAATCCGGTTTGTGGCGCAGTTTTCGGTGGTGTGGGCCGGTCTGGACTGGTTTGATCCGATTTTAGCCGTTCTGGGCCAGTCTGATTTGGTTTGAACCGGTCTCATCTGGTCAAAACCGGTTTTAGCTGGTGAAACCGATTTGAGCCTGTCTGGTCTGGTTTGAGCCGGTCAAAACCGGATTCAGCCGGTCTGGTCTGGTTTGAGCCGGTCTGGTCTGGTTTGAGCCGGTCAAAATCCGTTTGTGGCCCAGTTTTAGGCGGTCAGGGCCGGTCTGGTCCGGTTTGATCCGATTTTAGACGGTCTGGGCCGGTCTGATTCTTTTCGATCCGGTCTGATCCGGTCAAAACCAGTTTTAGCCAGTCAAAAATGGTTTCAGTTGGTCTGGTGTGGTTTGAGCAGGTCAAAACCGATTTGAGCCGGTCAAAACTGGTTCGAGAACGTCAAAACCGGTTTGAGCCGTTTTGGTCTAGTTGAAGCCAGTCAAAACCGATTCGAGCCTGCCTGAGCTGGTCTGGTACGGTTTGATGCGGTCTAATCAGGTCAAAACCGGTTTGAGCCCGTGAAAACCGGTTTCAGCTGGTCTGGAGTGGTTTGAGCCGGTCGAAACTGGTTTGAGCCGGTCAAAACCGGTTCGAGCCATTCAAAACCGATTTGTGCCGGTCAAAACCGGATTGAACCGGTCTGGTCTGGTTTGAGCTGGTCTAATCAGGTCAAAACATGTTTAAGCCGGTAAAAACCGGTTTTACCCGGTCTGGAGTGGTTTGAGCTGGTCAAAACCGGTTTCAGCTGCTCAAAACCGGATTAAGGCAGTCAAAACCGGTTTGAACCAGTCTGGTGAGGTTTGAGCTGCTCAAAACTGGCTCAGGTCGGTCAAAACCGGTTTGAGCCGGTCTGGTCTGGTTTTCACTGGTCGAAACCGGTTTGTGGCCCAGTTTTAGGCGGTCTGGGACGGTCTGGTCCGGTTGGTTCCGATTTTAGCCGGTGTTGGCCGCTCTGGTTTGTTTTAATACGGTCTCATCCAGTCAAAGCCGATTTCAGCCGGTCTGGTGTGGTTTGAGCATGTCAAAACCGGTTTGACCCAGTCAAAACCGGTTTGAGCCGGTCTGGTCTGGTTTGAGCTGGTCAAAACCGGTTCGAGCCAGTCAAAACCGGTGTGAGCCGGTTTGATGTGGTTGAAGCCATTCAAAACCGATTCAAGCCTGTCTGAGCTGGTCTGGTCCGGTTTGATCTGGTCTAATCAGGTCAAAACCGGTTTGGGCCGGTGAAAACCGGTTTTAGCCGGTCTGGAGTGGTTTGAGCTGGTCAAAACCAGTTTGAGCCAGTCAAAACAGGTTTGTGGCCCAGTTTTAGCCGGTCTGGCCCGGTCTGGTCCGGTTTGCTCTGGCTTCAGCTGTTCTGGGCTGTTCTGGTGCAGTTTCATCCGGTTTGAGCCGGTCCGGTCCAGTTTTATCGTGTCTCATGCGGTCAAAACCGCTTTTAGCCTCTCTGGTCTGGTTTGAGCCTGTCAAAACCGGTTTCAGCCGGTCTGGTCTGGTTTGAGCCGGTCTGGGCTGGTTTGAGCTGGTCAAAACACGTTTGTGGCCCAGTTTTAGGCGGTCTGGGCCGGTCTGGTCCATTTTGATCCGATTTTAGCCGGTCTGGGCCCGTCTGATTCGTTTTGATTCAGTGTTACCCGGTCAAAACCAGTTTTAGCTGATCAAAACTGGCTTCAGCCAGTCTGGTGTGGTTTGAGCAGGTCAAAACCGGATTGAGCCATTCAAAACTGGCTTGAACCGGTCTGGTCTGGTTTGAGCCGGTCAAAACCGGTTTGAGCCAGTCAGGCCTGGTTTCAGCCAGTCCGGGCCTGTCTGTTCCGGATTGATCCGGTGTCATCTGGTAAAAACCGGTTTCCGCCGCTCTGGTCCGGTTTGAGCCGCTCTGGTCTGGTTTGAGCCATTCTAAACCGGTTCAGGCTGGTCAAAACCGGTTTGAGCCGGTCTGGTCTGGTTTCAGCCTGTCAAAACCGCTTTGTGGCCGACTTTCAGCCTGTCTGGGCCGGTCTGGTCCTGTTTGATCCGGTTTCAGCTGGTCTGGGCCGGTCGAGTCTGGTTTGATCCGGTCAAAACCGCTTTGAGCCGGTCAAAACCGGTTTGAGCCAGTCTGGTCTGGTTTGAGCCGGTGAAAACTGGCTCAGATCGATCAAAACCGGTTTGAGCCGGTCCGGCCTGGTTTGAAATGGTCAAAACCGGTTTGTGGCCCAGTTTTAGGCAGTGTGGGCCGGTCGGGTACAGTTTGATCTGATTTTAGCCTGTCTGGGGCGGTCTGATTCTGTTTGATGCGGTCTCATCCAGTCAAACACGGTTTTAGCCGGTCAAAACCGGTTTCAGCCGGTCTGGTGTGGTTTGAGCTGGTCAAAACCGGTTTGAGCTGGTCAAAACCGGATTGAACCAGTCTGGTCCGGTTTGAGCTGGTCTAATCTGGCCAAAACCGGTTTAAGCTGGTAAAAACCGGTTTTACCCGGTCTGGAGTGGTTTGAGCCGGCCAAAACCGGTTTCAGCCGGTCAAAACCGGATTAAGGCAGTCAAAACCGGTTTGAACCGGTCTGGTCTGGTTTGAGCCGGTCAAAACCGTCTCAGGTAGGGCAAAACCGGTTTGAGCAGGTATGGTCTCGTTTGCACCAGTCAAACCGGTTTGTGGCCCAGTTTTAGGGGGTCTGGGACGGTCTGGTCCGGTTGGATCCAATTTTAGCCGGTCTTGGCCGCTCTGGTTCGTTATAATATGATCTCATACGGTCAAAACCAATTTCAACCAGTGTGGTGTGGTTTGCGCAGGTCCAAACCGGTTTGACCCGGTCAAAACCGGTTTGAGCTGGTCTGGTCTGGTTTGAGACGGTCTGGTCTGGTTTGAGCTGGTCAAAAAAGGTTCGAGCCGGTCAAAACAGGTTTGAGCCGGTTTGGTCTGGTTGAAGCCAGTCAGAAACGATTCGAGCCTGTCTGAGCTGGTCTGGTCCGGTTTGATCTGGTCTAATCAGCTCAAAACCGGTTTGGGCCGGTGAAAACCGGTTTTTAGCCGATCTGGAGTGGTTTGAGCCGTTCAAAACCGGATTGAGCCACTCAAAACTGGTTTGAACCGGTCTGTTCTGGTTTGAGCCGGTCAAAACCGCTTTTAGCCGGTCTGGCCCGGTTTTAGCCTTTCTGGGCCGGTCTGGTAAAGTTTGATCCAGTTTCAGCCGGTCTGGGCCTGTCTGGTCTGGTTTGATCTGGTGTGAGCCGTGTGGTCCGGTTTGACCCGGTGTCATCTGGTAAAAAACGGTTTGAGCCGCTGTGGTCCGGTTTGAGCCGCTCTGGTCTGGTTTGAGCCATTCTAAACCGGCTCAGGCCGGTCAAAACCGGTTTGAGCCAGTCTGGTCTGGTTTCAGCCGGTCAAAACTGCTTTGTGGCCCGCTTTTGGCCTACTTGAGCCGGTCTGGCCCTGTTTCATCCGCTCTCAGCTGATCTGGGCCGGTTGAATCTGGTTTGATCCGGTCAAAACCGCTTTGAGCTGGTCAAAACCGGTTTGAGCCGGTATGGTCTGGTTTGAGCTGGTGAAAACCGGCTCAGGTCGGTCAAAACCGGTTTGAGGCAGTCTGGCCTGGCTTGAACCGGTCAAAACCGGTTTGTGGCCGAGTTTTAGGCAGTCTGGGCCGGTCGGGTACTGTTTGACCGGATTTTAGCCGGTCTCGGCCGGTCTGATTCGGTTTGATCCGATCTCATCCGGACAAACCCGGTTTAAGCCAGTCAAAACCGGTTTCAGCCGGTCTGGTTTAGTTTGAGCCAGTCAAAACCGTTTTGAGCCGGTCAAAACCGGTTCGAGCCGTTCAAAACCGGTTTGTGCTGGTCAAAACAGGATTGAACCGATCTGGTCTGGTTTGAGCTGGTCTAATCAGGTTAAAACCGCTTTTAACCGGTAAAAACCAGTTTTACCCAGTCTGGAGTGACTTGAGCTGGTCAAAACCGGTTTCAGCTGGTCAAAACCGAATTGAGGCAGTCAAAACCAGTTTGTACCGCTCTGGTCTGGTTTGAGCCGGTCAAACCCGGCTCACGTTGGTCAAAACCGGTTTGAGCCAGTCTGGTCTGGTTTCAGCTGGTCAAAACCGCTTTGTGGCCCGCTTTCAGCCGTTCTGGGCCGGTCTGGTCCTGTTGGATCCGCTTTCAGCTCATCTGGGCCGGTAGAGTCTGGTTTGATCCGGTCAAAACCGCTTTGAGCCGGTCAAAACCGGTTTGAGCCGGTCTGGTCTAGTTTGAACCGGTCAAAAGCGGTTTGTGTCCCAGTTTTAGGCAGTCTGGGCCGGTCGGGTACGGTTTGATCCGATTTTAGCCTGTCTGGGACGGTCTGATTCGGTTTGATCTGGTCTCATCTGGTCAAACCCGGTTTTAGCCGGTCAAAACCGGTTTCAGCCGGTCTGGTGTGGCTTGAGCCGGTCAAAACCGGTTTGAGCCGTTCAAAACCGGTTTGTGCCAGTCAAAACCTCATTGAACCGGTCTGGTCTGGTTTGAGCTGGTCTAATCAGGTCACAATTGGTTTATGCCGCTGAAAACCGGTTTTACCCGGTCTGGAGTGGTTTGAGCCGGTCAAAACCGGTTTCAGCCAGTCAAAACCAGATTGACGCAGTCAAAACCGGTTTGAACCGGTCTGGTCTGGTTTGAGCAGGTCAAAACCGGCTCAGGTCGGTCAAAACCGGTTTGAGCCGGTCTGGTCTGGTTTGCACTGGTCAAAACTGGTTTGTGGCACAGTTTTAGGCGGTCTGGGCCGGTCTGGTCCTGTTTGATCCGATTTTAGCTGGTGTGGGCCGGTCTGATTCGGTTTGATGTGGTCTCATCCGGTCAAAACCAGTTTTAGCCGGTCAAATCCGCTTTCGGCCAGTCTGGTGTGGTTTGAGCAGGTCAAAACCGGTTTTGGCCGGTCTGGTCTGTTTTGAGATTGGTCTGGTCTGGTTTGAGCTGGTCAAAACCGGTTCGAGCTGGTCAAAACCGATTGAGTCGGTTTGGTCTGGTTGAAGTCAGTTGAAACGAATTCGTGCCTATCTTAGCTGGTCTGGTCCGGTTTGACATGGTCTAATCAGGAAAAAAACGGTTTGGGCGTTGAAAACCGGTTTTAGCCGGTCTGGAGTGGTTTGAGCTGGTCAAAACCAGTTTGAGCCGGTCAAAACCGGATTGAGCCAGTCAAAACCGGTTTGAACTGTCTGGTCTGGTTTGAGCCGGTGAAAAACCGGTTTAAAACGGTCTGGCCCGGTTTTAGCTGGTCTGTGCTGCTCTCGTCTGGTTTGATCCGGTTTCAGCTGGTGTGGGCCTGTCTGGGCCAGTTTGATCCGGTGTGAGCGAGTCTGGTCCGGTTTGATCCGTTGTCACCCAGTCAAAACCGGTTTCAGCCGCTCTGGTCTTGATTGAGCCGGTCTGGTCTGGTTTGAGCCGGTCTAACCCGGCTCAGGCCGGTCAAAACTGGTTTGAGCCGGTCTGGTCTGGTTTGATCCGGTTAAAACCGGTTTGTGTCCCGGTTTCAGCCGGTCTGGGCCAGTCTGCTCCGGTTTGATCTGGTTTCAGCTGGTCTGGGCCGGTCGAGTATGGTTTGATCCGGTCAAAACCGCTTTGAGCCGGTCAAACCGGTTTGAGATGGTCTGGTCTGGTTTGAGCCGGTCTGCTCTGGTTTGAGCCGGTCAAAACCGGTTTGAGATGGTCTGGTCTGGTTTGAGCCGGTCTGGCCTGGTTTGAACCGATCAAACTCGGTTTGTGGCCCAGTTTTAGGCAGTCTGGGCCGGTCGGGTATGGTTTGATCCGATTTTGGCCTGTCTGGGCCGGGTCTGATTCGGTTTGATCCGGTCTCATCTGGTCAAACCCGATTTTAGCCGGTCAAAACCGGTTTCAGCCGGTCTGGTGTGGTTTGAGCCGGTCAAAACCGGTTCGAGCCGTTCAAACCTGGTTTGTGCCTGTCAAAACTGCATTGAACCGGTCTGGTCTGGTTTGAGCTGGTCTAATCAGGTCAAAACCGGTTTAAGCTGCTGAAAACCGGTTTTACCCGGTCTGGAGTGGTTTGAGCCGGTCAAAACTGGTTTCCGCCAGTCAAAACCGGAATGAGGCAGTCAAAACCGGTTTGAACCAGTCTGGTCTGGTTTGGGCTGGTCAAAACCGGCTCAGGTCGGTCAAAAACGGTTTGAGCCGGTCTGGTCTGGTTTACACCTGTCAAAACCGATTTGTGGCCCAGTTTTAGTCGGTCTGGGCCGGTCTGGTCTGGTTTGATCCGATTTTAGCCGGTCTGGGCCGGTCTGATACGGTTTGTTCTGTTCTCATCCGGTCAAAACCGGTTTTAGCCTTTCAAAACCGATTTCAGCTGGTCTGGTGCTGTTTGAGCAGGTCAAAAGCGGTTTGAGCCATTCAAAACCGGTTTGAGCCAGTCTGGTCTGGTTTGAGCCGGTCTGGTCTGGTTTGAGCTGGACAAAACCGGTTCGAGCCGGTCAAAACCGGATTGAGCTGGTTTGCTCTGGTTGAAGTCAGTCGAGACCAATTCGAGCCTGTCTGAGCCGGTCTGGTCCGGTTTGACCCGGTCTAGTCAGGTCATAAACGGTTTGGGCCGTTGAAAACCGGTTTTAGCCGGTCTGGAGTGGGTTTGAGCTGGTCAAAAACCGGTTTGAGCCGGTCAAAACCGGATTGAGCCTGTGAAAACCGGTTTGAAGCTGTCTCATCTGGTTTGAGCCAGTCAAAACCGGTTTGAGCCAGTCTGGCGCGGTTTTAACCAGTCTGTGCCATTCTCGTCTGGTTTGATCCGGTTTCAGCTGGTCTGGGCCTGTCTGGTCCGGTTTGATCCGGTGTGAGCCAGTCTGGTCCGGTTTGATCTGTTGTCATCCGGTCAAAACCGGTTAGAGCCACTCTGGTTCAGATTGATCCTGTCTGGTCTAGTTTGATCTGGTCTAAACCGGCTCAGGCCGGTCAAAACCGGTTTGAGCCGGTCTGGTCTGGTTTGAGCCGTTCAAACCGGTTTGTGGCCCGGTTTCAGCCGATCTGGGCAGGTCTGCTCCGGTTTGATCCGGTCTCAGCTGGTCTGGGCCGGTCGAGTCCGGTTTGATCCGGTCAAAACCGCTTTGATCCAGTCAAAACTGGTTTAAGCTGGTCTGGTCTGGTTTGAGCCGGTCTGCTCTGGTTTGAGCCAGTCAAAACCGGTTTGAGCCGGTCAAAACCGGTTTGAGCCGGTCTGGCCCGGTTTTAGCCAGTCTGGGCCGGTCTGGTCCGGTTTGATCCGGTATCAGTCGGTCCAGGCCTGTCTGGTCCGGTTTGATCCGGTGTGAGACGGTCTGGTCTGGTTTGATCCGTTGTCATCTGGTGAAAACCAGTTTCAGCCACTCTGGTCCCGTTTGAGCCGCTCTCGTCTGGTTTGAGCCGTTGTAAACCAGCTCAGGCCGGTCAAAACCGGTTTGAGCCGGTCTGGTCTGGTTTCAGCAGTCAAAACCGCTTTGTGGCCCGCTTTCAACCAGTCTGGGCCGGTCTGGTCCTGTTTGATCCGGTTTCCGCTTGTCTGTGCCGGTCGAGTCTGGTTTGATCCTGTCAAAACCGCTTTGAGACGTACAAAACCGGTTTGAGCCAGTCTGGCATGGTTTGAGCCGGTCTGTGCCGCTCTCGTCAGGTTTGATCCGGTTTCAGCCGGTCTGGGCCTGTCTGAGCCAGTTTGATCCGGTGTGAGACAGTCTGGTCCGGTTTGATCTGTTGTCATCCGGTCAAAACCGGTTTGAGCCGCTCTGGTCCGGATTGAGCCTGTCTGGTCTGGTTTGAGCCGGTCTAAACCAGCTCAGGTCGGTCAAAACCGGTTTGAGCCGGTCTGGTCTGGTTTGAGCCGGTCAAAACCGGTTTGTGGCCCGGTTTCAGCTGGTCTGGGCTGGTCTGCTACGGTTTGATCCGGTTTCAGCTGGTCTGGGCCGGTCGAGTCCGGTTTGATGCGGTCAAAACCGCTTTCAGCCGGTCAAAACCGGTTTGAGCCGGTCTGCTCCGGTTTGAGCCGGTCAAAACTGGTTCGAGCCAGTCAAAACCGCTTTGAGCTGGTCTGGTCTGGTTTGAACCGGTCAAAACCGGTTTGTGGCCCAGATTTAGGTGGTCTGGGCCGATCTGGTCCGGTTTGATCCGATTTTAGACGGTCTGGGCCGGTCTGATTCGGTTTGATCCCATCTCATCCGGTCAAAACTGGTTTTAGCCGGTCAAAACCGGTTTCAGCCGGTCTGGTGTGGTTTGCGCATTTCAAAACCGGTTAGACCCGGTCAAAACAGGTTTGAGCCGGTCTGGTCTGGTTTGAGCCGGTCTGATCTGGTTTGAGCCGTTCAAAACCAGTTCGGGCGGTCAAAACCGGTTTGAGCCAGTTTGGTCTGGTTGAAGCCAGTCAAAAATGATTCGACCTGGTCTGAGCTGGTCTGGTCCGGTTTGATCCGGTCTAATCAGGTCAAAACCGGATTGAGCCATTCAAAACCGGTTTTCAACAGGTCTGGTCTGGTTTGAGCCAGTCAAAACCGGTTTGAGCCAGTCTGGCCCGGTTTTAGCCAGTCTTTGCCTGTCTGGTCCGGTTTGATCCGGTTTCAGCTGGTCCAGGCCTGTCTGGTCCGGTTTGATCCGGTGTGAGCCGGTCTGGTCCGGTATGATCCGTTGTCATCTGGTAAAAAACGGTTTGAGCCGCTCTGGTCTGGTTGAGCTGGTCTGGTCTGGTTTGAGATGGTGAAAACTGGCTCAGGTCGGTCAAAATCGGTTTGAGCCGGTCTGGTCTGGTTTCAGCCAGTCAAAACCGCTTTATGGCCCGCTTTCAGCCGGTCTGGGCCGGCCTGGTACTGTTTGATCCGCTTTCAGCTGATCTGGGCCAGTAGAGTCTGGTTTGCTCCGGTCAAAACCGCTTTGAGCCGGTCAAAACCGTTTTGAGACGGTCTGGTCTGGTTTGAACCGTTCAAAACCGGTTTGTGGCCCAGTTTTAGGCATTCTGGGCCAGTCGGGTACAGATTGATCCGATTTTAGCTTGTCTGGGCCGGTCTGATTCGGTTTGATCCGGTCTCATCTGGTCAAACCCGGTTTTAGCCGGTCAAAACCGGTTTCAGCCTGTCTGGTTTGGTTTGAGCCGGTCAAAACCAGTTTCAGACGGTCAAAACCGGTTCGAGCCGTTCAAAACCGATTTGTGCCGATCAAAACCGGATTTGAACCGGTCTGGTCTGGTTTGAGCTGGTCTAATCTGGTCAAAACCGCTTTTAGCCGGTAAAAACCGGTTTTACCCGATCTGGAGTGACTTGAGCCGGTCAAAACCGGTTTCAGCCCGTCAAAACCGAATTGAGGCATTCAAAACCGGTTTGAACCGCTCTGGTCTGGTTTGAGCCGGTCAAACCCGGCTCACGTCGGTCAAAACCAGTTTGAGCCGGTCTGGTCTGGTTTCAGCCGATCAAAACCGCTTTGTGGCCCGCTTTCAGCCGGTCTGGGCCGGTCTCGTCCTGTTTGATCCGCTTTCAGCTCATCTGGGGCAGTAGAGTCTGGTTTGATCCGGTCAAAACCGCTTTGAGCCGGTCAAAACCGGTTTGAGCCGGTCTGGTCTGGTTTGAACCGGTCAAAACCGATTTGTGGCCCAGTTTTAGGCAGTCTGGGCCGGTCGGGTACGGTTTGATCTGATATTAGCCGGTATGGGCCGGTCTGATTCGGTTTGATCCGTTCTCATCCGGTCAAAAACCGGTTTTAGCCGGTCAAAACCAGTTTCAGCCGTCTGGTGTGGTTTTAGCAGGTCAAAACCAGTTTGACCCGGTCAAACAGGTTTGAGACGGTCTGGTCTGGTTTGAGCCGGTCTGGTCTGGTTTGAGCTGGTCAAAACCGGTTTGTGGCCCAGTTTTACACAGTCTGGGCCGGTCGGGTACGGTTTCAGCTGATTTTAGCGGGTCTGGGCCAGTCTGATTCTGTTTGATGCGGTCTCATCCAGTCAAACCCGGTTTTAGCCAGTCAAAACTGGTTTCAGACAGTCTGGTGTGGTTTGAGCCGGTCAAAACCGGTTTGAGCTGGTCAAAACCGGATTGAACCAGTCTGGTCTGGTTTGAGCTGGTCTAATCAGGTCAAAACCGGTTTAAGCCGGAAAAAAACCGTTTTACCCGGTCTGGAGTGGTTTGAGCCGGTCAAAACCGGTTTTAGCTGGTCAAAACCGGATTAAGGCACTCAAAACCGGTTTGAACCGGTCTGGTCTGGTTTGAGCCGGTCAAAACCGTCTCAGGTCGGTCAAAACCGGTTTGAGCCGGTATGGTCTCGTTTGCACCAGTCAAACCGGTTTGTGGCCCAGTTTTAGGGGTTCTGGGACGGTCTGGTCGGTTGGATCCAATTTTAGACGGTCTTGGCCCCTCTGGTTCGTTATAATACGGTCTCATCTGGTCAAAACCGATTTCAACCGGTCTGGTGTGTTTGCGCAGGTCAAAACTGGTTTAACCCGGTCAAAACCGGTTTGAGCTGGTCTGGTCTGGTTTGAGACGGTCTGGTCTGGTTTGAGCCGGTTAAAACAGGTTTGAGCCGGTCAAAACTGGTTTGAGCCAGTTTGGTCTTGTTGAAGCCCATCAAAAGCGATTCGAGCCTATCTGAGCTGGTCTGGTCCGGTTTGATCTGGTCTAATCAGCTCAAAACCGGTTTGGGCCGTTGAAAACCGGTTTTACCCAGTCTGGGGTGGTTTGAGCCGGTCAAAACCGGTTTCAGCCGGTCAAAAGCGCATTGAGGGAGTCAAAACCGGTTTGAACCGGTCTGGTCTGGTTTGAGCCAGTCCAAACCAGCTCAGTTCGGTTAAAACCGTTTGATCCGGTATGGTCTGGTTTGCACCGGTAAAAACTGGTTTGTGGCCCAGTTTTAGGCGGTCTGGGCCACTCTGGTCCGGTTTGATCCGATTTTAGCCGGTCTGGCCCGGTCTGATTCGGTTTGATCTGGTCTCATCCGGTCAAAACCGGTTTTAGCCGGTCAAAACCGGTTTCAGCCGGTCTGGTGTGGTTTGAGCAGGTCAAAACCGGTTTCAGCCCGTCAAAACCGGTTTGAGCCTGTTTGGTCTGGTTGAAGCCAGTCAAAACCGATTCGAGCCTGTCTGAGCCGGTCTGGTCCAGTTTGATCTGGTCTATTCAGGTCAAAACCGGTTTGAGTCAGTGAAAACCGGTTTTTAGCCAGTCTGGAGTGGTTTGAGCTGGTCAAAACCCATTTGAGCCGGTCTGGCCCGATTTTAGCCAGTCTGGGCCGGTCTGGTCCGGTTTGATCCGGTTTCAGCCAGTCTGGGCCTGTCTGGTCCGGTTTGGTCCTGTGTGAGCCGGTCTGGTCCGGTTTGTTCCGGTGTCATCTGGTAAAAACGGTTTGAGCCGCTCTGGTCCGGTTTGAACCGCTCTGGTCTGGTTTGAGCCGTTGTCAACCGCCTCAGGCTGGTCAAAACCGGTTTGAGCCGGTCTGGTGTGGTTTCAGCCAGTCAAAACCGCTTTGTGGCCCGCTTTCAGCCAGTCTGGTCTGGTCTGGTCCTCTTTGATCCGCTTTCAGCTCATCTGGGCCGGTAGAGTCTGGTTTTGATCCGATAAAAACCACTTTGAGCCGGTCAAAACCGGTTTGAGCCGGTATGGTCTGGTTTCAACCGGTGAAAACCGGTTTGTGGCCCAGTTTTAGGCAGTCTGGGCCGCTCGGGTACGGTTTGATCCGATATTAGCCGGTCTGGGCCGGTCTGATTCGGTTGATCCGGTCTCATTTGGTCAAACCCGGTTTTAGCCAGTCAAAACCGGTTTCAGCCGGTCTGGTGTGATTTGAGCCGGTCAAAAACCGGTTCGAGCCGTTCAAAACCGGTTTGTGCCCATCAAAACCGCATTGAACCGGTCTGGTCTGGTTTGAGCTGGTCTAATCAGGTCAAAACCGGTTTAAGCTGCTGAAAACCGGTTTTACCCGGTCGGTAGTGGTTTGAGCCGGTCAAAACCGGTTTCAGCCGGTCAAAACCGGTTTGAGCCGGTTTGGTCTGGTTGAAGCCAGTCAAAACCAATTCGAGCCTGTCTGAGCCGGTCCAGTCCGGTTTGATCCGGTCTAATCAGGTCAAAACCGGATTGAGCCATTCAAAACCGGTTTCAACCGGTCTGGTCTGGTTTGAGCTGGTCAAAACTGGTTTGAGACGGTCTGGCCCGGTTTTAGCCAGTCTTTGCCTGTCTCGTCCGGTTTGATCCGGTTTCAGCCGGTCCAGGCCTGTCTGGTCCGGTTTGATCCGGTGTGAGCGATCTGGTCCGGTATGATCCGTTGTCATCTGGTAAAAACCGGTTTGAGTCGCTCTGGTCTGGTTTGAGCCGGTCTGGTCTGGTTTGAGCCGGTGAAAACCGGCACAGGTCGGTCAAAATCGGTTTGAGCCGGTCTGGTCTGGTTTCAGCCAGTCAAAACCGCTTTATGGCCCACTTTCAGCCGGTCTGGGCCAGCCTGGTACTGTTTTGATCTGCTTTCAGCTGATCTGGGCCGGTAGAGTCTGGTTTGCTCCGGTCAAAACCTCTTTGAGCCGGTCAAAACGGTTTTGACCGGTTTGGTCTGGTTTGAACCGGACAAAACCGGTTTGTGGCCCAGTTTTAGGCAGTTTGGGCCAGTCGGGTATGGATTGATCCGATTTTAGCCTGTCTGGGCCGGTCTGATTCGGTTTGATCCGATCTCATCCGGTCAAACCCGGTTTTAGCCGGTCAAAACCGGTTTCAGCCGGTCTGGTGTGGTTTGAGCCGGTCAAAACCGGTTCGAGCCGTTCAAAACCGGTTTGTGCCAGTCAAAACCGCATTGAACGAGTCTGGTGTGGTTTGAGCTGGTCTAATCAGGTCCAAACCGGTTTAAGCCGCTGAAAACTGGTTTTACCCGGTCTGTAGTGGTTTGAGCCGGTCAAAACCGGTTTTCAGACGGTCAAAACCGAATTGAGGCAGTCAAAACCGGTTTGAACCGGTCTGGTCTGGTTTGAGCAGGTCAAAACCGGCTCAGGTCAGTCAAAACCGGTTTGAGCCGGTCTGGTCTGGTTTCAGCCGGTCAAAACGCTTTGTGGTCCACTTTCAGCCGGTCTGGGCTGGTCTGGTCCCAGTTTTATCCGATTTTAGCCGATCTGGGCCGGTCTGATTCAGTTTGATCTGGTCTCATCCGGTCAAAACACCGGTTTTAGCCAGTCAAAACCGGTTTCAGCTGGTCTGGTGTTGTTTGAGCAGGTGAAAACCGGTTTGAGCCAGTCTGGTCTGGTTTGAGCCGGTCTGGTCTGGTTTGAGCTGGTCAAACTGGTTCGAGCTGGTCAAAACCGGATTGAGCAGGTTTGGTCTGGTTGAAGTCAGTCGAAACCAATTCAAGCCTGTCTGAGCCGGTCTGGTCCGTTTTGACCTGGTCTAATCAGGTCAAAACCGGTTTTGGGCCGTTGAAAACCGGTTTTAGCCAGTCTGGAGTGGTTTGAGCTGGTCAAAACCGGTTTGAGCTGGTCAAAATCGGATTGAGCCAGTCAAAACTGATTTGAACCTGTAGGTCTGGTTTGATCTGGTCAAAACAGCTTTGAGCCGGTCAAAACGGTTTGAGCCGGTCTGGTCTGGTTTGAGCCGGGTCTTCTCTGGTTTGAGCTGGTCAAAACCGGTTCGAGCCGGTCAAAACCGCTTTGAGCCGGTCTGGTCTGGTTTGAAGCAGTCAAAACCGGTTTGTGGCCCAGTTTTAGGCGGTCTGGCCGGTCTGATTCGGTTTGATCCGGTCTCATCCGTTCAAAATCGGTTTTAGCTGGTCAAAACCGGTTCAGCCGGTCTGGTGTGGTTTGAGCAGTTCAAAACCGGTTTGACCCAGTCAAAACAGTTTTGAGCCGGTCTTGTCTGGTTTGAGCCGGTCTGGTCTGGTTTGAGCCGGTCAAAACCGGTTCGAGCCGGTCAAAACCGGTTTGAGCCGGTCTGGTCTGGTTTGAGCCGATGAAAACCGGGTTGAGCTGGTTTGGTCTGTTGAAGCCAGTCAAAACCGATTCGAGCCTGTCTCAGACGGTCTGGTCTGGTTTGATCTGGTCTAATCAGCTCAAAACCGGTTTGAAACAGTGAAAACCGCTTTTAGCCGGTCTGGAGTGGTTTGAGCCAGTCAAAACCGGATTGAGCCGGTCAAAACCGGTTTCAACAAGTCTGCTTTGGTTTGAACCGGTGAAAACCAGTTTGTGTCCCAGTTTTAGGCAGCCTGGGCCGGTCGGGTACGGTTTGATCCGATTTTAGCCTGTCTTGGCGGTCTGATTCGGTTTGATCCGGTCTCATCTGGTCAAACCCGATTTTAGTAGGTCAAAAACGGTTTCAGCCGTTCTGGTGTGGTTTGAGCTGGTCAAAACTGGTTCGAGCCCGTTCAAAACCGTTTTGTGCCGATCAAAACCGGATTGAACCGTTCTGGTCTGGTTTGAGCTGGTCTAATCAGGTCCAAACCGCTTTAAGCCAGTAAAAACCGTTTTACCCGGTCTGGAGTGACTTGAGCCGGTCAAAACCGGTTTCAGCCCGTGAAAAGCGAATTGAGGCAGTCAAAACCGGTTTTGAACCGGTCTGGTCTGGTTTGAGCCAGTCAAAACCGCTCAGGTCATTCAAAACCGTTTTGAGCTGGTTCTGGTCTGGTTTCATCCGGTCAAAACCGCTTTGTGGCCCGCTTTCAGCCGGTCTGGGCCGGTCTGGTCCTGTTTGATCCGCTTTCAGCTGATCTGGATCGGTAGAGTCTGGTTTGATCACGTCAAAACCGCTTTGAGCCGGTCAAAACCGGTTTAAGCCGGTCTGGTCTGGTTTGAACCGGTCAAAACCGGTTTGTGTCCCAGTTTTAGGCAGTCTGGGCCAGTCGGCTACGGTTTGATCCGATTTTAGCTTGTCTGGGCCGGTCTGATTCGGTTTGATCCGATTTTAGCTGGTCTGGGGCCGGTCTGATTCGGTTTGATCCGATCTCATCCGGTCAAACCTGGTTTTAGCCGGTCAAAACGGATTTCAGCCGGTCTGGTCTGGTTTGAGCTGGTCAAAACTGGTTTGTGCCGATCAAAAACCGGATTGAACTGGTCTTGTCTGGTTTGAGCTGGACTAATCAGGTCAAAACCGGTTTAAGCTGGTAAAAACCGGTTTTACCCGGTCTGGAGTGGTTTGTGCTGGTCAAAACCGGTTTCAGCCGGTCAAAACCGGATTGAGGCAGTCAAAACCGGTTTGAACAGGTCTGGTCTGGTTAGAGCTGGTCTGGTCTGGTTTGAGCTGGTCAAAACCGGTTCAAGCCGGTCAAAACCGGATTGAGCCGTTTTTGTCTGGTTGAAGTCACTCGAAACGAATTCGAGCCTATCTGAGTCGGTCTGGTCCGGTTTGACCCGGTCTAATCAGGTCAAAACCAGTTTGGGCCGTTGAAAACCGGTTATAGGCGGTCTGGAGTGGTTGAGCTGGTCAAAACCGGTTTGAGCCGTCAAAACCGGATTGAGCCAGTCAAAACCGGTTTGAACCTGTCTGGTCTGGTTTGAGCGGTCAAAACCGGTTTGAGCCGGTCTGGCCCGGTTTTAGCCGGTCTGTGCGCTCTCGTCTTGTTTGATCCGGTTTCAGCCGGTCTGGGCCTGTGTGGGCCAGTTTGATCGATGTGAGCCGGTCTGGTCCGGTTTGATCCGTTGTCATCCGGTCAAAACTGGTTTGAGCCGGTCTGGTCCGGATTGAGCCGGTCTGGTCTGGTTTGAAACGGTATAAACCGGCTCAGGCCAGTCAAAACCGGTTTGAGCTTATCTGGTCTGGTTTGAGCCAGTCAAAACCGGTTTGTGTCCCGCTTTCAGCCGGTCTGGGCCGGTCTGCTCCGGTTTGATCTGGTTTTAGCTGGTCTGGGACGGTCGAGTCTGGTTTGATCCGGTCAAAACTGCTTTGAGCCGGTCAAAACCGGTTTGAGACGGTCTGGTCTGGTTTGAGCTGGTCTGCTCTGGTTTGAGCCGGTCAAAACCGGTTCGAGCCGGTCAAAACCGCTTTGAGCCGGTCTGGTCTGCTTTGAACCTGTCAAAACCGGTTTTTGCCCCAGCTTTAGGCGGTCTGGGCCGGTCTGGTCCGGTTTGATCCGATTTTAGACGGTCTGGGCCGGTCTGATTCGGTTTCATCCGGTCTCATCCGGTCAAAACCGGTTTTAGCTGGTCAAAACCGGTTTCAGCCTGTCTGGTGTGGTTTTAGCAGTTCAAAACCGGTTTGACCAGGTCAAAAGAGGTTTGAGACGGTCTGGTCTGGTTTGAGCCGGTCTGGTCTGGTTTGAGCCGGTCAAAACCAGTTCGAGCCGGTCAAAACCGGTTTGAGCCGGTTTGGTCTGGTTGAAGCCAGTCAAAACCGATTCGAGCCTGTCTGAGCCGGTCTGGTCCAGTTTGATTCGGTCTTCTGGTCTGGTTTGAGCCAGTCAAAACCGGTTTGTGTCCCGCTTTCAGCCGGTCTGGGCCGGTCTGCTCCGGTTTGATCTGGTTTTAGCTGGTCTGGGACGGTCGAGTCTGGTTTGATCCGGTCAAAACTGCTTTGAGCCGGTCAAAACCGGTTTGAGACGGTCTGGTCTGGTTTGAGCTGGTCTGCCCTGGTTTGAGCCGGTCAAAACCGGTTCGAGCCGGTCAAAACCGCTTTGAGCCGGTCTGGTCTGCTTTGAACCTGTCAAAACCGGGTTTTTGCCCCAGCTTTAGGCGGTCTGGGCCGGTCTGGTCCGGTTTGATCCGATTTTAGACGGTCTGGGCCGGTCTGATTCGGTTTGATCCGGTCTCATCCGGTCAAAACCGGTTTTAGCTGGTCAAAACCGGTTTCAGCCTGTCTGGTGTGGTTTTAGCAGTTCAAAACTGGTTTGACCCGGTCAAAAGAGGTTTGAGACGGTCTGGTCTGGTTTGAGCCGGTCTGGTCTGGTTTGAGCCGGTCAAAACCAGTTCGAGCCGGTCAAAACCGGTTTGAGCCGGTTTGGTCTGGTTTGAAGCCAGTCAAAACCGATTCGAGCCTGTCTGAGCCGGTCTGGTCCAGTTTGATTCGGTCTATTCAGGTCAAAACCGGTTTTGAGCCTGTGAAAACCGGTTTTTAGCCGGTCTGGAGTAGTTTGAGTGGGTCAAAACCGGATTGAGCCATGCAAAACCGGTTTGAACCGGTCTGGTCTGGTTTGAGCTGGTCAAAACCGGTTTGAGCCAGTCTGGCCCGGTTTTAGCCAGTCTGGGCTCGTCTGGTCCGGTTTGATCTGGTTTCAGCCCGTCTGGACCTGTGTGGTCCGGTTTATCCGGTGTGAGCCGGTCTGGTCCGGTTTGATCCGGTGTCATCTGGTAAAAACCGGTTTGAGCCGCTGTGGTCCGCTTTGAGCCGCTCTGGTCTGGTTTGAGCCGGTTGTCAACCGGCTCAGGCGTGTCGAAACCGGTTTGAGCGGGTCTGGTCTGGTTTCAGCCAGTCAAAAACGCTTTGTGGCCCGCTTTCGGCCGGTCTGGGCCGGTCTGGTCCTGTTTGATCCGCCTTCAGCTCATTTGGGCCGGTAGAGTCTGGTTTGATCTGGTCAAAACCGCTTTGATCCGGTTTAAAAATCGCTTTGAGCCGGTCTGGTCTGGTTTGAACCGGTCAAAACCGCGTTGTGTCCCAGTTTTAGGCAGTCTGGGCCGGTCGGGTACGTTTTGATCCGATTTTAGCCGGTCTGGGCCGCTCTGATTTGGTTTGATCTGGTCGTATCTGGTCAAACCCGGTTTTAGCCGGTCAAAACCGGTTTCAGCAGGTCTCGTCTGGTTTCCACCATTCAAAACCTGTTTGCGGCCTAGTTTTAGGCGGTCTGGGCCGCTCTGGTCCGGTTTGATCCGATTTTAGCTGGTCTGGGTCGGTCTGATTCGGTTTGATCTGGTCTCATCCGGTCAAAACCGGGTTTATCCAGTCAAAACCGGTTTCAGCCGGTCTGGTGTGGTTTGAGCAGGTCAAAACCGGTTTTGACCCGGTCAAAACAGGTTTGAGCCGGTCTGATCTTGTTTGAGCCAGTCTGTCTGGTTTGAGCCGGTCAAAACCAGTTCGAGCCAGTCAAAACCGGTTTGAGCCGGTTTGGTCTGATTGAAGCCAGTCAAAACCGATTCGAGCCTGTCTGAGCCTGTCTGGTCTGGTTTCATACGGTCTATTCAGGTCAAAACCGGTTTTTGAGCCGGTAATAAAAAACCGTTTTTTAGCGGGTCTGGAGTGGTTTGAGCCGGTCAAAACCAGATTGAGCCATTCAAAACCGGTTTGAACCGGTCTGGTCTGGTTTGAGCCGGTCAAAACCGGTTTGAGCCGGTCTGGCCCGGTTTTAGCCAGTCTGGGCCGGTCTGGTCCGGTTTCATCTGGTTTCAGCCGGTCTGGGCCTGTCTGGTCCGGTTTAATCCGGGTGTGAGCCGGTCTGGTCCGGTTTGATCTGGTGTCATTTGCTAAAAAACCGATTTTAGCCACTCTGGTCCGGTTTGAGCCGCTGTGGTCTGGTTTGAGCCATTGTAAACCAGCTCAGGCTGGTCAAAACTGGTTTGAGCCGGTCTGGTCTGGTTTCAGCCGGTCAAAACGGCTTTGTGGCCCGCTTTCAGCCGGTCTGGGCCCGTTTGGTTTTGTTTGATCCGCTTTCAGCTGATCTGGGCCGGTAGAGTCTGGTTTGATCCGGTCAAAACCGCTTTGAGCGGTCAAAAGCGGTTTGAGACGGTTTGGTCTGGTTTGAACCGTTCAAACCGGTTTGTGGGCCAGTTTTAGGCAGACTGGGCCGGGGGTCGGGTACGGTTTGATCCGATTTTAGCCGGTCTGGGCCGGTCTGATTTGGTTTTGATCCGGTCTCATCTGGTCAAACCCGGTTTTAGCCAGTCAAAACCGGTTTCAGCCGGTCTGGTGTGGTTTGAGCAGGTCAAAACCGGTTCGAGCCATTCAAAACCGGTTTGTGCCGGTCAAAACCGCATTGAACCGGTCTGGTCTGGTTTGAGCTGGTCTAATCAGGTCAAAACCGCTTTGAGCCGGTCAAAACCGGTTTGAGCCGGTCTGGCCCGGTTTTAGCCGGTCTGTGCCACTCTCATCTGGTTTGATCTGGTTTCATCCTGTCTGGGCCTGTCTGGTCTGGTTTGATCCGGAGTGGGCCAGTCTGGTCCGGTTTGATCCTTTGTCATCCAGTCAAAACCGGTTTGCGCCGCTCTGGTCCGGATTGAGCCTGTCTGGTCTGGTTTGAGCCGTCCTAAACCGGCTCAGGCAGGTCAAAACCGGTTTTTAGCCTTTCTGGTCTGGTTTGAGCCGGTCAAAACCGGTTTGTGGCCCGGTTTCAGCCGGTCTGGGCCGGTCTGTTCCGGTTTGATCCGGTTTCAGCTGGTCTGTGCCGGTCGAGTCCAGTTTGATCTGGTCAAAACTGCTTTGAGCCGGTCAAAACCAGTTTGAGCCGGTTTCGTCTGGTTTGAGCCGGTCTGCTCTGGTTTGAGCCGTTCAAAACCGGTTCGAGCCGGTCAAAACCGGTTTCAGCCCATCTGGTCTGGTTTGTACCGGTCAAAACCGGTTTGTGGCACCGTTTTAGGCGGTCTGGGCCGGTCTGGTCCGGTTTGAACCGATTTTAGCCGGTCTGGGCCGGTCTGATTTGGTTTGATCCGGTCTCATCTGGTCAAAACCGTTTTTAGCCAGGTCAAACCGGTTTCAGCCGTCTGGTGTGTGTTGAGCAGTTCAAAACCGGTTTGACCCGGTCAAAACAGGTTTGAGCCGGTCTTGCCTGGTTTGAGCCGGTCTGGTCTGGTCTGGTTTGAGCCGGTCAAAACCAGTTTGAGCCGGTTTGGTCTTGTTGAAGCCAGTCAAAACCGATTCGAGCCTGTCTGAGCCGGTCTGGTCCGGTTTGATCTGGTCTAATCATGTCAAAACCGGTTTGAGCTAGTGGTTTTGAGCCAGTCAAAACCGGATTGAGCCAGTCAAAACCGGTTTTAACCGATCTGGTCTGGTTTTGAGCCGGTCAACACTGGTTTGAGCCGGTCTGGCCCGGTTTTAGCCAGTCTGGGCCGGTCTGGTCCGGTTTTGATCCGGTTTCAGCCGGTTCGGGCCTCTCTGGTCCGGTTTGATCCGGTGTGAGCCGGTTTGGTCCGGTTTGATCCGTTGTCATCTGGTAAAAACCGGTTTTGAGCCGCTCTGGTCCGGTTTGAGCCACTCTGGTGTGGTTTGAGCCGTTCTAAACCGGCTCAGGCCTGTCAAAACCGGTTTGAGCCGGTCTGTTCTGGTTTCAGCCGGTCAAAACTGCTTTGTGGCCCGCTCTCAGCGGTCTTGGCCGGTCTGGTCCTGTTTTATCTTGTTTCAGCTTGTCTGTGACGGTCGAGTCTGGTTGATCTGGTCAAAACGGCTTTGAGCCGGTCAAAAACCGGTTTGAGCCGGTCTGGTCTGTTTTGAGCCGGTGAAAAGCGGCTCAGGTCGGTCAAAGTCTGTCTGAGCCTGTCTGGTATGGTTTCAGCCGGTCAAAAGCGCTTTGTGGCCCGCTTTCAGCCAGTCTGGGCAGGCCTGGTCCTGTTTGTTCCGCTTTCAGCTGATCTGGGCTGGTAGAGTCTCGTTTGATCCGGTCAAAACCGCTTTGAGCCGGTCAAAACCGGTTTCAGCCGGTCAAAACCGAATTGAGGCAGTCAAAACCGGTTTGAACCGGTCGGGTCTGGTTTGAGCCGGTCAAAACCGCTCAGGTCGGTCAAAACCGGTTTGAGCCGGTCTGGTCTGGTTTCAGCCAGTCAAAACCGCTTTGTGGCCCGCTTTCAGCCGGTCTGGGCTGGTCTGGTCCAGTTTGATCCGATTTTAGCTGATCTGGGCCAGTCTGATTCGGTTTGATCTGGTCTCATCCAGTCAAAACCGGTTTTAGCCAGTCAAAACCGGTTTCAGCTGGTCTCATGTTGTTTGAGCAGGTCAAACCGCTTTGAGCCGGTCTGGTCTGGTTTGAGCTGGTCAAAACTGGTTCGAGCTGGTCAAAACCGGATTGAGCAGGTTTGGTCTGGTTGAAGTCAGTCGAAACCAATTCGAGCCTGTCTGAGCCAGTCTGGTCCGTTTTGACCCGGTCTAATCAGGTCAAAACCGGATTTGGCCGTTGAAAACGGGTTTTAGCCAGTCTGGAGTGGTTTCAGCTGGTCAAAACCGGTTTTAAGCTGGTCAAAATCGTATTGAGCCAGTCAAAACCGACTTGCACCTGTAGGTCTGGTTTGATCCGGTCAAAACCGCTTTGAGCCGGTCAAAACCGGTTTGAGCCGGTCTGGTCCGGTTTGATCTGGTCTAATCAGGTCAAAACCGGTTTGAACCAGTGAAAACCGCTTTTAGCCGGTCTGGAGTGGTTTGAGCCAGTCAAAACCGGATTGAGCCGGTCAAAACCGGTTTCAAACGGTCTGCTCTGGTTTGAACCGGTCAAAACCAGTTTGTGTCCCAGTTTTAGGCAGCCTGGACCGGTCGGGTACGGTTTGATCCGATTTTAGCCTGTCTTGGCCGGTCTGATTCGGTTTGATCCGGTCTCATCTGGTCAAACCCGATTTTAGTCGGTCAAAAACCGGTTTCAGCCATTCTGGTGTGGTTTGAGCCGGTCAAAAGCGGTTTGAGCCGGTCAAAACCGGTTCGAGCCGTTCAAAACCGGTTTATGCCGATCAAAACCGGATTGAACCGGTCCTGCTCTGGTTTGAGCTGGTCTAATCAGGTCCAAACCCCTTTAAGCCGGTAAAAAAAACCGGTTTTACCCGGTCTGCAGTGACTTGAGCCGGTCAAAACCGGTTTCAGCCCGTCAAAACCGAATTGAGGCAGTCAAAACCGGTTTGAACCGGTCTGGTCTGGTTTGAGCCGGTCAAAACCGGCTCAGGTCATTCAAAACCGTTTTGAGCCAGTCTGGTCTGGTTTCATCCGGTCAAAACCGCTTTGTGGCCTGCTTTCAGCAGGTCTGAGCCGGTCTGGTCCTGTTTGATCCGCTTTCAGCTGATCTGGATCGGTAGAGTCTGGTTTGATCACGCGAAAACCGCTTTGAGCTGGTCAAAAACCAGTTTAAGCCGGTCTGGTCTGGTTTTGAACCGGTCAAAACCAGATTGTGTCCCAGTTTTAGGCAGTCTGGGCCGGTCGGCTACGGTTTGATCCAATTATAGCTGGTCTGGGCCGGTCTGATTAGGTTTGATCCGGTCTTATCTGGTCAATCCCGGTTTTAGCTGGTCAAATCCGGTTTCAGCCGGTCTGGTGTGGTTTGAGCCGTTCAAAACTGGTTTTGAGCCGGTCAAAACGGTTCAAGCCCTTCAAAACCGGTTTGTGCCAGTCAAAAACCGCATTGAACTGGTCTGGTCTGGTTTGAGCTGGTCTAATCAGGTCAAAACCGTTTTTAAGCCGCCGAAAACCGGTTTCACCCCGGTCTGGAGTGGTTTGAACCCGTCAAAACCGGTTTGGTGGCCCAGTTTTAGGCGGTCTGGGCCGGGTCTGGTCTGGTTTCATCCGATTTTAGCCGGTCTGGGCCAGTCTGATTGGGTTTGATCCAGTCTCATCCGGTCAAAACCGGTTTTAGCTGGTCAAAACCGGTTTCAGCCAGTCTGGTGTGGTTTTAGCAGGTCAAAACCGGTTTGACCCGGTCAAAACAGGTTTGAGCCAGTCTGGTCTGGTTTGAGCCGGTAAAAAACCGGATCGAGCCAGTCAAAACCGGATTGAGCCGGTTTGGTCTGGTTGAAGCCAGTCAAAACCGATTCGACCCTGTCTGAGCCGGTCTGGTCCGGTTTGATCCGGTCTATTCAGGTCACAACCGGTTTGAGCCTGTGAAAACCGGTTTTTAGCCTGTCTGGAGTGGTTTGAGCGGGTCAAAACTGGATTGAGCCATTCTAAACCGGTTTGAACCGGTCTGGTCTGGGTTTCAGCTGGTCAAATCCGGTTTGAGCCACTCTGGCCTGGTTTCAGCAGTGTGGGCCGGTCTGGTACGGTTTGTTCCGTTTTCAGCCCGTCTGGGCCTGTGTGGTCCGGTTTGATCCTGTGTGAGCTGGTCTGGTCCGGTTTGATCCGGTGTCATCTGGTAAAAACCGGTTTGAGCCGCTCTGGTCCGGTTTGAGCCTCTCTGGTCTGGTTTGAGCCATTGTAAACCAGCTCAGGCAGGTCAAAACCGGTTTGAGCCGGTCTGGTCTGGTTTCAGCCAGTCAAAACCGCTTTGTGGCCCGCTTTCAGCCAGTCTGGGCCGGTCTGGTCCTGTTTGATCTGCCTTCAGCTCATCTGGGCTGGTAGAGTCTGGTTTGATCCGGTCAAAACCGCTTTGAGCCGGTTAAAACCGGTTTGAGCCGGTCTGGTCTGGTTTGAACCGGTCAAAACCGGTTTGTGGCCCACTTTTAGGCAGTCTGGGCCGGTCGGGTATGGTTTGATCTGATTTTAGCCGGTCTGGGCCGGTCTGACACGGATTGATCCGGTCGTATCTGGTCAAACCCAGTTTTAGCCGGTCAAAACCGGTTTCAGCCGGTCTGGTCTGGTTTGCACCGGTCAAAACCGGTTTGTGGCCCAGTTTTAGGTGGTCTGGGCCGGTCTGGTCTGGTTTGATCCGACTTTAGCCTGTCTGTGTCGGTCTGATTCGGTTTGATCTGGTCTCATCCGGTCAAAACCGGTTTTAGCCAGTCAAAACCGGTTTCAGCCGGTCTGGTGTGGTTTTAGCAGGTCAAAACCGGTTTGACCCGATCAAAACAGGTTTGAGCCGGTCTGGTCTGGTTTGAGCCGGTAAAAAACCGGTTTGTGGCCCAGTTTCAGCCGGTCTGGGCCAGTCTGCTCCGGTTTGATCCTGTTTCAGCTGGTTTGGGCCAGTCGAGTCCGGTTTGATCCGGTCAAAACTGCTTTGACCCAGTCAAAACCAGTTTGAGCCGGTCGGGTCTGGTTTGAGCTGGTCTGCTCTGGTTTGAGCCGGTCAAATCTGGTTCGAGCCTGTCAAAACCGGTTTGAGCTGGTCTAGTCTGGTTTCAACCGGTCAAAACCGGTTTGTGGCCCAGTTTTAGGCGGTCTGGGCCGGTCTGGTCCGGTTTGATCCGGTCTCATCCGGTAAAAAACCGGTTTCAGCCGGTCAAAACCGGTTTCAGCCGGTCTGGTGTGGTTTGAGCCGGTCAAAACCGGTCCGAGCCATTCAAAACCGGTTTGTGCCGGTCAAAACCGGATTGATCCAATCTGGTGTGGTTTGAGCTGGTCTACTCAGGTCAAAACCGGTTTAGACCGGTAAAAACCGGATTTACCCGGTCTGGAGTGGTTTGAGCCGGTCAAAACCGGTTTCAGCCTGTCAAAACCCGATTAAGGCAGTCAAAACCAGTTTGAAGCGGTCTGCTCTGGTTTGAGCCGGTCAAAACCGGCTCAGGTTGGTCAAAACCGGTTTGAGCCGTTATGGTCTCGTTTGCACCAGTCAAACCGATTTGTGGCCCAGTTTTAGGCGGTCTGGGATGGTCTGGTCTGGTTGGATCCGATTTTAGCCGTTGTTGGCCGCTCAGGTTCGTTATAATACGGTCTCATCCGGTCAAGACGGATTTCAACCGGTCTGGTGTGGTTTGACCAGGTCAAAACCGGTTTGACCCGGTCAAAACCGGTTTGAGCTGGTCTGGTCCGGTTTGAGCCGGTCTGGTCTGGATTGAGCCGGTCAAAACCGGTTTGAGCCGGTTTGATCTGGTTGAAGCCAGTCAAAACTTATTCGAGCCTGTCTGAGCCAGTCTGGTCTGGTTTGATCCGGTCTAATCAGGTCAAAACCGGTTTGGGCCAGTGAAAACCGGTTTTAGCCGGTCTGGAGTGGTTTTAGCTGGTCAAAACCGGTTTGAGCCGATCAAAACCGGTTTGTGGCCCGGTTTTAGCCAGTCTGGCCCGGTCTTGTCCGGTTTGCTCCGGCTTCAGCTGTTCTGGGCCGTTCTGGTCTGGTTTCATCTGGTTTGAGCCGGTGCGGTCCGGTTTTATTGTGTCTCATGAGGTCAAAACCGCTTAGAGCCTGTCTGGTCTGGTTTGAGCCGGTCAAAACCGGTTTCAGCCGGTCTGGTCTGGTTTGAGCCGGTCTGGTCTGGTTGGAGCCGGTCAAAACCCGTTTGTGGCCCAATTTTAGGCGGTCTGGGCCGGTCTGGTCCGGTTTGATCCGAGTTTAGCCGGTCTGGGCCGGTCTGATTCTGTTTCATCTGGTCTCATCCGGTCAAAACCGGTTTCAGCCGGTCTGGTGTGGTTTGAGCAGGTCAAAACCGGTTTTAGCCAGTCAAAACCGGTGTCAGCCGGTCTGGTGTTGTTTGAGCAGGTCAAAACCGGTTTGACCCGGTCAAAACAGATTACAGCCAGTCTGGTCTGGTTTGAGTCGGTCTGGTCTGGTTTGAGCCGGTCAAAACCGGTTCGAGCCGGTCAAAACCGGTTTAAGCCAGTTTGGTCTGGTTGAAGCCAGTCAAAACCGTTTCGAGCCTGTCTGCGCTGGTCTGGTGCAGTTTGATCCGGTCTATTCAGGTCAATACCGGTTTGAGCCGGTGAAAACCGGTTTGTAGCCGGTCTGGAGTGGTTTGAGCCAGTGAAAATCGGATTGAGCCATTCAAAACCGGTTTGAAACGGTCTGGTCTGGTTTGAGACGGTCAAAACCGGTTTGAGCCGATCTGGCGCGGTTTTAGCCAGTCTGGGCCGGTCTGGTCCGGTTTGATCCTGTTTCAGCCGGTCTGGGCCTGTCTGGTCTGGTTTGATCCGGTGTGAGCCGGTCTGGTCCGGTTTGATCCAGTGTCATCTGGTAAAAACCGGTTTGAGCCGCTCTGCTCCGGTTTGAGCTGCTCTCGTCTGGTTTGAACCGTTGTCAACCGGCTCAGGCTGGTCAAAACCAGTTTGAGCCGGTCTGGTCTGGTTTCAGCCGGTCAAAACCGCTTTGTGGCTGGCTTTCAGCCATTCTGGGCCATTCTGGTGCTCTTTGATCCGCTTTCAGCTCATCTGGGCCAGTAGAGTCTGGTTTGATCCGGTCAAAGCTGCTTTGAGCCGGTCAAAACCGGTTTGGGCCGGTTTGGTCTGGTTTGAACCGGTTAAAACCGGTTTGTGGCCCAGTTTTAGGCAGTCTGGGCCGGTCGGGTACGGTTTGATCCGATTTTAGTCTGTCAGGGCCGGTCTGATTCAGTTTGATCCGGTCTCATCTGGTCAAACCCGGTTTTAGCCAGTCAAAACCGGTTTCAGCCGGTCTGGTGTGGTTTGAGCCGGTCAAAACCGGATTAAGCCAGTCAAAACCGGTTTGAACCTGTCTGGTCTGGTTTGAGCCGTTCAAAACCGGTTTGAGCCAGTCTGGCCCGGTTTTAGCCGGTCTGTGACGCTCTCGTCTGGTTTGATCTGGTTTCAGCCGGTCTGGGCCTGTCTGGGCCAGTTTGATCCTGTGTGAGCCAGTCTGGTCCAGTTTGATCCGTTGTCATCCGGTCAAAACTGGTTTGAGCCGCTCTGGTCCGGATTGAGCTGGTCTGGTCTGGTTTGAGCCGGTCTAAACTGGCTCAGGCTGGTCAAAACCGGTTTGAGCCGGTCTGGTCTCGTTTGAGCCGTTCAAAACCGGTTTGTGTTTCGGTTTCAGCCGGTCTGGGCCGGTCTGCTCCGGTTTGATCTGGTTTCAGCTGGTCTGGGCCGGTCGAGTGCAGTTTGATCCGGTCAAAACCGCTTTGAGCCGGTCTGGTCTGGTTTGAACGGTCAAAACCGGTTTGTGGCCCAGTTTTAGGCAGTCTGGGCCTGTCAGGTACGGTTTGATCCGATTTTAGCCTGTCTGGGCCGGTCTGATTCAGTTTGATCTGGTCTCATCTGGTCAAACCCGGTTTTAGCTAGTCAAAACCGGTTTCAGCCGGTCTGGTGTGGTTTGAGCTGGTCAAAACCGGATTAAGCCAGTCAAAACCGGTTTGAACCTGTCTGGTCTGGTTTGAGCCGTTCAAAACCGGTTTGAGCCAGTCTGGCCCGGTTTTAGCCGGTCTGTGACGCTCTCGTCTGGTTTGATCTGGTTTCAGCCGGTCTGGGCCTGTCTGGGCCAGTTTGATCCTGTGTGAGCCAGTCTGGTCCAGTTTGATCCGTTGTCATCCGGTCAAAACTGGTTTGAGCCGCTCTGGTCCGGATTGAGCTGGTCTGGTCTGGTTTGAGCCGGTCTAAACTGGCTCAGGCTGGTCAAAACCGGTTTGAGCCGGTCTGGTCTCGTTTGAGCCGTTCAAAACCGGTTTGTGTTTCGGTTTTAGCCGGTCTGGGCCGGTCTCCTCCGGTTTGATCTGGTTTCAGCTGGTCTGGGCCGGTCGAGTGCAGTTTGATCCGGTCAAAACCGCTTTGAGCCGGTCTGGTCTGGTTTGAACGGTCAAAACCGGTTTGTGGCCCAGTTTTAGGCAGTCTGGGCCTGTCAGGTACGGTTTGATCCGATTTTAGCCTGTCTGGGCCGGTCTGATTCAGTTTGATCTGGTCTCATCTGGTCAAACCCGGTTTTAGCTAGTCAAAACCGGTTTCAGCCGGTCTGGTGTGGTTTGAGCTGGTCAAAACCGGATTAAGCCAGTCAAAACCGGTTTGAACCTGTCTGGTCTGGTTTGAGCCGTTCAAAACCGGTTTGAGCCAGTCTGGCCCGGTTTTAGCCGGTCTGTGACGCTCTCGTCTGGTTTGATCTGGTTTCAGCCGGTCTGGGCCTGTCTGGGCCAGTTTGATCCTGTGTGAGCCAGTCTGGTCCAGTTTGATCCGTTGTCATCCGGTCAAAACTGGTTTGAGCCGCTCTGGTCCGGATTGAGCTGGTCTGGTCTGGTTTGAGCCGGTCTAAACTGGCTCAGGCTGGTCAAAACCGGTTTGAGCCGGTCTGGTCTCATTTGAGCCGTTCAAAACCGGTTTGTGTTTCGGTTTTAGCCGGTCTGGGCCGGTCTCCTCCGGTTTGATCTGGTTTCAGCTGGTCTGGGCCGGTCGAGTGCAGTTTGATCCGGTCAAAACCGCTTTGAGCCGGTCTGGTCTGGTTTGAATGGTCAAAACCGGTTTGTGGCCCAGTTTTAGGCAGTCTGGGCCTGTCAGGTACGGTTTGATCCGATTTTAGCCTGTCTGGGCCGGTCTGATTCAGTTTGATCTGGTCTCATCTGGTCAAACCCGGTTTTAGCCGGTCACAACCGGTTTCAGCCGGTCTGGTGTGGTTTGAGCCGGACAAAACCGGTTCGAGCCGTTCAAAACCGGTTTGTGCTAGTCAAAACCGCATTGACCCGGTCTGGTATGCTTTGAGATGGTCTAATCAAATCAAAACCGGTTTAAGCCACTGAAAACCGGTTTTAGCCGGTCTGGAGTGGTTTGAGCCGGTCAAAACCGGTTTCAGCTGGTCAAAACCGGATTGAGGCAGTCAAAACCGGTTTGAACTGGTCTGGTCTGGTTTGCGCTGGTCAAAACCGGCTCAGGTCTGTCAAAACCGGTTTGAGCCGGTCTGGTCTGGTTTGCACCGGTCAAAACCGGTTTGTGGCCCAGTTTTAGGCGGTCAGGGCCGGTCTCATCCGGTTTGATCCGATTTTAGCCGGTCTGGGCCGGTCTGATTCGGTTTGATCTGGTCTCATCCGGTCGAAACCGGTTTTAGCCGGTCAAAACCGGTTTCAGCTGGTCTGGTGTGGTTTGAGCAGGTCAAAACCGGTTTGAGCCGGTCAAATCAGGTTTGAGCCGGTCTGGTCTGGTTTAAGCCGGTACCCTTCACCTCCATGAAAGAATTCATACTGGAGAAAAATCCTATGAATGTTAGAGATGCAGTAAAGCCTACATTCGTTCCAGTCATCTTACTCGCCATGAAAGAAGTCATGATATAGAGGCTGGGTGTAGTGAATCAGCCTATAATCCCAGCACTTTGAGAGACCAAGGAATGTGTATTCCTTGAGCCCAGGAGTTCATAACCAGCCCGGATTAAAACAGCGTGAAACGACCTGGGCATCAAGATGAAACCCTGTCTCTAGAAAAAAAAATAATAATGCCGGGCACGGTGGCTAACACCAGTTACTTGGGAGACTGAGGCAGGAGAATGGCGTGAACCCGGGAGGCAGAACTTGCAGTGAGCCGAGATCGTACCAGTGCACACCAGCTTGGGCGACAGAGCGAGACTCCGTCTCAAAACAAATAAATAAAAATAAATCGCTGGGCATGGTGGCACATTTCAGTTGTCTTAGTTCTTTTTCAAGGACGTAAAAAGCAACATGGGGTTGGGGGAAAGCCCTGTGCATGCGGATCACGAGGTCAGGAGATCGAGACCATCCTGGCCAACATGGTGAAACCTCGTCTCTACTAAAAATACAAAAATTAGCTGGGTGTGGTAGCATATGGTTGTAAATCCAGCTTCTCAGGAGGCTGAGGCAGGAGAATCACTTGAACTCAGGAGACAGAGGTTTCAGTGAGCCGAGACTGTGCCACTGCACTCCAGCCTGGCGACAGAGTGAGACTCCATCTCAAAATAAACAAACAAATAAATAAAGCCCCTTGAATGTAAGAAATGTGGTAAAACATTTACTCTTTCCCATTACCTCATAAACATGAAAAGGCTAACACTGCAGAGAAACCTTAAGAATGTAGGGAATGTGGCCAAGCCTTCAGATTTTCCCGTTTTTGAAGATTTGGGAGGACTCAGAGTGGAGAAAAGCCTTTTGAATCTAAATTTGTGGTAAGGCCTTCAGTTGTGTTAGTTCCATTGGAAGACATCAGCTCATTCCTGAGAAAAACCCTATGAATGTCCAGAATGTGGGAATGTTTCATTTCTCTCATACCCACTCAAGGACATACGAAAATGCACACTGTAGCTGGCTGGACCTTGTAAATACAAGAACGTACACAGGATTAAAACTCTAATAGTTTAGAAACTGCAAAAATATTTTCAGTTTTCACATTTACTTGAAACGTCATGTGAAAACTCCCACAGGAAAGAAGTTCTATAACTGAAGCTTTTCTAATTTGGAAAGCCTGATGCAAATTAGTTATCGTGTAGTGCTTGAAAAAATGTATGAAATGTTACACAAGTTACAAGTATATTGTTTTTTCCGTGGCTCATTCTTAAAGAGTCTTGAGTATGTATTTCACCTTGTTTTGCAGGGAACCCTTGAGGTGAGAGTTCTGTAAATGCTTTTTAAGCAGTAGTACTTGAGTTTCATAGATAATGATATTGTTTGTTGGTAGAATTCTTGTCTATTGATTTGATAATGTGCTGGATTCATGGTTGAATTTTGATGTTTTTCTAACATGGAGGTAAGTTTAATGTTTTTATTTCATTATTAACTTTTTTTGAGATGGAGTCTCATTCTGTTGCCCAGGTTGAAGTGCAGTGGTGCGATCTCAGCTCACTGCAACCTCCACCTCCTGGGTTTAAGCGATTCTCCTGTCTCAGCCTCCTGAGTACCTGGGACTACAAGCGCCCACCACTACGTCCAGCTAATTCTTTGTATTTTTAGTGGAGACAGGGTTTCGCCATGTTGGCTAGGCTGGTCTTGAACTCCTGACCTCATGATTTGCCCTCCTCGGCCACCCAACATGCTGGGATTACAGGCATGAGCCACCACACCTGGCCAGGTAAGTTTCATTTGTATGTATTGGCCTATGATTAATGGACAAGTGAATAATGATTGTCAATTGTTGGGATAGCCTTACTAGCCTCATTTGGAAAATTTTGATTATCCCTTGTTCATTATACACATTCCACCTTTCCTTGTTAAAGGAAAAACTACTCTTGATGTAAAGATGTTTATTTTTTGCTAATAATGAGTTGGTATTAATTCCTAAGTACATAAAGTTTACCATAGAGTATCATCTCGTGAGTTCTTTGCATCTGTTGCCCTTTATTCTTTATTATTTCTGTCTGTTATTTGGATCGTTCACTTTGAATGAAGGAGAGTGGACTGTCATAGGACGATACGTTGTAACCAATCTGAGGGAGGAAGCATTCAGTCTCTCAGTCACATATGATAACATTGGGCTTTTCATCGATGCCTTTGGTATTGTAGTAGATCGTATTACACCATTATGGTATGATGGTTTATATATTGTATTTTAGAGTATTACAGTCTTACCAGTCAGTGTCTCATGATTCAGTTCCCTACCAGCCAACAGACAAACCAATCACATACTCCTGTAGGAACAAAGGAACATCTTCGGCCGGGCGTGGTGGCTCACGGTAGTAATCCCAGCACTTAGGGAGACCGAGGCGAGTGAATCACGAGGTCAGGAGATCGAGACCATCCTGGCTAAAACGGTGAAAATTAGCCACGCGTGGTGGTGCGTGCCTGTAGTCCCAGCTTCTAGGGAGGCTGAGGCAGGAGAAGGGCATGAACCCGGGAGACAGAGCTTGCAGTGAGCCGAGATCACACCACTGCACTCCAGCAAGGGTGATAGAGCGAGATTCTGTCTCAAAAAAAAAAAAAAAAAGGAAAATCCTCACTTTTTTAATGTGATACCACTCTCTGCTCCCAAGTTAATCCCTGTTTGGGGCTGTGGGAACTTACACCATCCTTCTATATGTAATTAATAACTGATGTCTGGTTTTTCTGTTTAGTAAGAGATGTTATGTGTTTAACGGTGCCAGTAAAAGTAGGGCGCAAATTCCTTCCTCACCAGTGGGGTGCATGAGACGGTATTGAAACAATTGACAACACAAATGGAATGGACCAGCCCTCATGAAGGACACCTGCTCAACTTGACCTACCTGCTGTTGGCTGATGGTTCCATAACACATCAGCAGTCACCTGAGTCAGAAACGTGAGCTGATGATGGGCCTTCCGTTTGGTCTGCACAGCGTTTTGTTTTCTTCAGGTGTTGTCATCTTCTCCCACACTAAAACGCTCTCATCTCCTGGACATGAATGTTTAATTGCACCCCAGCATGACATTTGGCCTCTGCTTAGCAGGCAGTTTTGAGGCCCTGGCTTATTAATGCACAGAAGCACAGCACATAAGCTGACACTTATGTCCTAATTAGTAAGAATCAGGCTGTATCTCTGTAGTCCCTGCATCTACTCTGGTCACCATCTCTGTATGCTAAGAGCAGCCATGTGAACATTATTAATTATTGTACACTTCAAGACAATAGTTATTATGTAGGCAGAAGTAGTGACCTTGTTTGTTTCTTGTGCTGCTTCTCCCCTTGCCGCTGTCCCATACACCCTCCTGATGAGGAGTACATCCATGGTGCCTCATGGTTCAGTCACTGATGAGTAATGAAAATGGGAAGAAAGAGTTTGATATTAGCCCCTATTGAAGCATATGAAGAAGCATCTCAGCTGCTTGCATTGAAAAATTCCTAGCCAATGTGTGGGCTTTTCTTATCACTGCTGCTTATCAGCATGTCAAAAGTCGAATCTTCGGACTGCAAGTCTTGCCAGCCTTAGACATAATGGCCTTACTGCATGTGGAGCTAACCCTAGGAAGATGGAGTGACAGTCTCTGGAGGATTAGGTGGTCTCCTCCAATGTGGCTTGATGGGCTCCTGAACTCTTTCCTGTAACTATACAGAGTCTACACTGCCAGCGATCGTGTGCCTCAACTCTGTAGATGTAGAAATTCAAAATATTCAAAATATTCTGAAACAGTTTCCATTGAAAGGAAAGAGAAAAGCAGTCAGGTGCCACACTCTGGTCAAGAGAACTAGTAGATGGCTCACAAGAACACTCTGTTGTTACTGTCTGTGCTTCTTTCACAGCAAATATTCTGATCCTTCAGTTTTAAGGGTGCAGGGCCATTTTCCTCCCTTTCCTACTGGTAATTCTCAAGATAACTGTATGATATGCTGGGAAGGCAATATCCTGATAATCAGGTGACATTAATCAGAACAGCTCAGGCTCTGTTAGAGTCCCTGCTCAAAACAGAACGGCCTTTAACGCTTGTGTCCAGCAACCACATCGTGGGAGAAAACCCAAGGTGGGCTGCTTTCTGGGGTCCCTCAGTTGTAGTGCAAGTGAAGGGTTTACAGTCAAAACTCCATCCATCTTCTCTGGGTAGCCTTCCTGATCTTGTGGTAGTGGTTCATATTGAATCCTAGGTTTCTGTTGTCTTTTGTTTGCTATTTGTAAGTAATAAATTCACTTCATGGAATTTATGTATGAATGTGTTTGGTCTCACTGTACTCAGAAAAGTTGGTAGCCATTGCACAGTGAACCCGCTTCATAATTAGTGAAAACACCTATGCCCCCCTTGTGCCACAGGAAGAAGGTTAATTCAGCCAAACATAAACTTCATGTTCATAAAACCTTGTAGCACAATCATTACCATGTGGGAGGCCTTTAACAATGGTGATGCTGATTTGAAGAACTCTGAAGGAAGAAATTTATACAAATGGGTTGGGTACGCAGGAGTCCCTCCTAACTTAAAGCAACCCTTACTCCCCTCCGTTTAAAAAGAGTGGAGAGGCCAGGCGCAGTGGCTCAGGCCTGTAATCCGATCACTCTGGGAGGCCGAGGTGGGCAGATCACAAGGTCAGGGGTTCAAGACCAGCCTGACCAACATGGGGAAGCCACATCTCTACTAAAAATACAAAAATTAGCCAGGCGTGGTGGTGGTCACCTGTAATCCCAGCTACTTGGGAGGCTGAGGCAGGAGAATTGCTTGAACCTGGGAGGTGGAGATTTAAGTGAGTCAGGACCATGCCACTGCACTCCAGCCTGGGTGACAAGGCAAGACTCCGTCTCAGGAAAAAAAAAAAAAAAAGGGTGGATAAGAACTGAAACAGGTTTAAAATTTCACCTAATTGGAAATGCAAAGTTTAAAAAAATAACATTTAAAGTAAAAAGTTAAGTGAGTGCTCACTGAATTTTATGCCTCCACAAAGTAGGTTGTGAATTAACTTCCACATCTGCTGAAAGCCACCAAAGTTGGGCAGCCTCCGTGTCTGAAATTCACATGTGGCTCAAATAAGAATTATACCTGGCGATACCCCAAAGTTTGAATATGGTATCCCCTGTGATATTATGAGGAATTACTGTACATAAAACAGGTTGTCTTCCTTTAACTCTGAAAATCATATTATCTTGCCTAAATTCTCCAAAACGCATCACTCTGCAGTATCCTATACTGGACATAGGTTTCCTGACCAATGAGCACTAAAAGTAAGTGTGTGTGACTCACCTATGTTCTTATCAAAATGGAAATCCCCAAATCCCACCAGTTAGAATAACATGACAGAATATTAGATTTTTGGAATATATAGGTTTTCTGTAAGGTTATTAGGTATTGATTCCATTTTTAAAATAGATATCAATATATTCAGATTACCTATTTCTCCTATGTTTTAGTATTAATAGATTGTGTCTTTTAATTCATCCAGTTGGTCTAAGTTACCAAGTTTGTGAATTATGGAAATTGTAATATTCTTTATTATTTTATCATCCATGGGCTCTCTAATGTAAAGGCCTCTTTTAATTCTTCTATTATTAGGTTGTTGTCAAAGTAATTGTGGTTTTGGACCATGAATTTTAAATTTTTATAACTAGGCTGCGACACATCTTTATTAATCAAAATAGAATCCATTACAATGGAGTGGGCACAGTGGCTTACGCCTGTAATCCCAGCACTTTGGGAGGCTGTGGCAGGTGAATCAGGATGTCAGGAGTTTGAGACCAGCCTGACCAACATGGTGAAATACCATCTCTACTAAAAATATAAAAAGTAGCCGGGTGTGGTGGCATGTGCCTGTAATCCCAGCTACTCAAGAGGCTGAGGCAGGAGAATCTCTTGAACCCAGGAGGCAGAGGATAGAGTGAGCCGAGATTGCACCTTTGCGCTCTGGCCTAGGCGACAGAGTGAGACTGTCTTAAAAAAAAAAAAAAAAGAAAAGAAACCATTACATTGAACACATTTTTGCCAATGAGAAATAAACTTGTTTATTCCATGCTTTCAGGGTTCGATGAACTCTTGGAAAGCATTTTCCGCATCCTGCTGGATGTGTAAGTGTTTTCCCTGCAAAAAGTTGTCAAGATGCTTAAAGAAGTGGTAGTTTGTTGGCGAGAGGTCAGATGAATATGGCAGATGAGGCAAAACTTCATAGCCCAGTTTATTCAACTTTTGAAGTCCTGGTTGTATGACATGTGGTCAGGCGTTGTGGAGAACTGGGCCCTTCGTGTTGACCAGTGCCAGCTCCAGGTGCTGCAGTTTTCCGTGCATCTCATCGAATGGCGTGGCATAGTTCTCAGATGTAATGATTTCACCAGGATTCAAAAAGTGTAGCAGATCAGAAGACTGGCAGCTGACCACCAAACCGTGACCATGACCTTTTCTTGGTACAAGTTTGACTTTGGGAAGTGGTTTTGAGCTTCTTCTCAGTCCAATCAGTGAGCTGGCTCTTGTATGAAATCCACTTTTTGTGGCATGTCACAATCTGATCAAGAAATGGTTCATTGTTGTTTCATAGAATAAGAGAAGATGACACTTCAAAAGGATGATTTTTAAAATATTTGGTCAGCTCATGAGGCACCCACTTATCAAGATTTTTCAGCTTTCCAATTGGCTTCAAATGCCAGATGACCATAGAATGGTCTACATTCAGTTCTTCACCAACTTCTCGTGTAAATGTAAGAGGATCGAATTCAGTGGTTGCTCTCAATTGGTTGTTATCAAATTCCGGCCCAGAGCCTGGGGCTGAGGCTGCCATGACCACCCTGTTGTCTTCATTCTGGGGTTCCCAGGAAGCTCCCAGGACTGAATGATCCCCACAAAATACAGTGGCCAGGATGGGAGGGCTGGAGGTCAACTCCCCCCCACCCCTACCACCACGACCAAGAGGCCCACATGGAGGTTGGCCCTGAGCTGTGGGTCCCTGTGGGACGCAGGCTCCCATGGAAACTTCAGGGGATGAGCATGGGTCCTCCTGGCTGACAGAGCCTAGTGGGTACTGGGTGTGTGGGGCCTGTGTAGGTAGATTGGACAGCACTGGGCCTAGCCAGGGAACTGGGGACTGGTGTGGCCAAAGTGGGCAGCAATATGTTGCCAGAACCAAAACTACAGTGCAACCAGCCCAGCTGGTAGGGAGAAGGAGGCCTGCCTAGCAGGACCATCCACCCCTGTCCTGGCCCCAAGCCCAGACTGCCTGCCTGTACTGGACATTGCCTGATCCAGGAGGCCTGGGCATGATGGTCAGGTGGTGTGTCCCTGGGTTCCAGGCCTTGGTGCTCCCTTGGGAGCTGAGCATCCTCTGGGCAGGAGGAGGGCCCGAGGTCCGCTGTTTGCATCTGCCCCTGGGGGTGTGCCCACACCCCAGCTTCTCAGCGCACACAGGAACAAGGCCAGGACTCCTCACCTGCTCTGTGGCTCCAGCTCTGA